>NW_020884930.1:2129154-2170741 GCF_003945725.1 Corapipo altera
TTTTTTTTTTTTTTTTTTTTTTTTTTTTTTTTTTTTTTTTTTAACTTAAGAAGACTTGCAGTCCTGGTAGTTGATATATAATTCTTCCTGGAATGCTGCTTGAATTCAGTATGTCACAGCTTTGACCAGCTTGAGGTGTATCTGCTTTTTCAGACTACAATAAAACCTTACTATTACAGTGTCTGGAGCTGCAGATGTTCTATCTGTAGTCACAGGCAGCCCAGAGAGCTGAAGGAAAATTCTAAATAATAAGAAAGAAAGTCAACAGAAACATGTGTGGTAGGTAATATTCTATTTTCTACTTATTTAATACACAGTTATTCTATCTCACCTCTGTGTATGGAGTCACAACCTCTAAAATTTCTTCTAACACATGTCGAAGAGAAGCAATATAATTTTAAAATATTGAACTTTCAGGTTCATTAAATTTCAAAATTTTTAAGAAAAAGGAAGTAAAATATCATCAAAACTTCAAATATTCTTTATTTCCCACATATTTCTGGATGGAACAATATACAGCTTCATTATATAATTCAGCATTTTTAAATTATATAACACAGTAAAACAAATCTGTATTGATTTAGAGTTCTTCAGTAGGAAGAATGTTTCAAATATTTTATACATTCCAATCAACCATCTCTAGAATTACGTACTCACTGAAAAGAAATATGAGCTAAATTTGAAAAGGAATAACAGCCTGGAATGGATTTGTTTTGATTTCCACCCCAATTATTTCCCTCCTGTGATTTAAGGAAGTTAAATATATTGTTTACATATGTAACATCTCCAATAGAAATAACCATATGCTAAATCCTTTCATGTTCTTTCAAAACATATTATATACACTTTCCATTTACTTTTTGGTTGGAATCTCAAAGCCATTTAAAGAATATAACTGATCCTTGTAGCTTCCCTGCCAGCTCAATAAGCATTATTTTCATTTAATAACTCCTGTAAGAGTCCCGTGCAAGATTTTTTATTTCGTTGTAGATTCAAAAGTGATTTCAGGTAACCAAAATATTTGTAACCCCTTAAAGAAAGTTTGGGAAACTCATTTCTTGTTCCAACATAGAGTAAGTGAAATTCAAAAGCTAGAATGTATATTGTGCATGGAGGTTTTGGTTTATTTTGAATCCAGTGCAGAACATGGCTCATGAGATAAAAATGCTATATGAAGAATGAATTTCATCTTTTCTCAAAAATTAACCTCTTCCCTCAAGTCTGAGGAGCCCTGATCCCACCTCTCTGTCCCCACTGGACTCCACACCACAGTGTTTTCCTGTCTGTTTGTCTTTATGAAAGCAAGAACTAAAAGAAAAAAGATTTAAAGCCAAGCACAATCATCTCTTCTCTTGCAGTTATTACTCATTCCCAGGAACATAAGAATTCATTGCCAAGAGCATTTTGAAAGTAGTTTTTATATTAAATTCAAAGTTGAATTATAAAACATATAGAAGAAAGGATAGTTACAGCTTTGTAATGACAGTAAAAAACCGTTTACATGTCTGAAAGGCAAGACTGGAAGGCTACAAAATCTTATAGTGGGAGTGATAAGTGCAAAATAATTTGGGAAATTCTTTTGTATGAAGTACAAGAGAAGATAGAGACAATTTCAAGTAATAGATTGCACACCTTTTCCGTGCTCTGAAGGAATGATTGACTGTGATGCTGCAATTGCTGTAAGAGTGCAGGGCTATACTTCTCAGCTCACGGATGAGGGCTCAACCAGCTAAGTCAAACACCATGTCCTCAAAGATTTGTGTTTTCAGAAAATCTTGTCCTGACAGACAAAACTTTTTTCTCTGCACTTTTGTGCATGCAAGCTTTTGATTTCTGCCTCTGTGATCAGTAACTTGGACATCAAACTGTAGTCTGGATTACTTTGAATCACCAAAAACATAGAGATATTTAGCAGAAAACATGACACGAATACTCCCATATCGAAGAATTTAGCAACTTATTCAAGCAAAACCTGTCCATCCATGCCACATATTTTTCCTACGAGACTTTTAATTTCAGGTTTCTAGGGAAACAGGGTATAAATGCACATAGTAGTAAAAGTTAACATCTTTTGTGAACAGAATTCTGTATCTAAATCTTTAATTCTAAATCTTAGGCAAACTAACAAGTTGGATCACCAACTATTTTATAAATGGCTTCTGTTTATGCAGATTTTAGTGGGAAAGCTTATACGTGGTTTGATGCATTCACTTTCCATTTATAAAGACAATACTAACATTTAAATATTACTCTTAGCAAGAGTACTACTATGGTAGATTGTGTCTAATGTTAAAAGTTCTTGTTTCTAAGCCTCTTTTACCGGGCTTTAAGTTGATCTAGGGAAGCATTTAGGGTTTTCTTAACTGTCTACTTGGATTTCCAAGAATCACCTGATAATCATTGCACTATAAATGATCATAGCACTGACAACCATATTGGAATGGAATAAGTGAGGTGAATACTACATTTGGAAAAGAAAAGAGATCAACTGGAAGGTCAAGAATACTTTAGTAACATAATTCAAAATCCCACATATGATTTAAACATCAGTCCAAATCTGAAGCCTAATGCTATGTATGTTCTAGACACATGCTAGAAAATTCAGACCGTGTTGATTATGTGACTTACATTGTGATGTCCAGTAAGGCTGAGAAAATTAAAATACACCTGGCAGATGGAAGTGTCTTTCTGCCAGGAAATAAGTACTGTTTAAGAGAATTTACCCTTCAGGGCAGGAAGTCTCTTAGAGGACAGGTGGATTTTATGTTCCCTGGAGTTAAGCCAGTTAACCACACAGGAAGCAACACAGATCAGTCACTCAATTTAACATGCCTACATCTGTGCTCAGAGCAGTTTAAAGCTTTTTAAGCCTATCACAAGCCCACTTGTTTAGCAAAAAGGATATAACAGTGCTGGATGCAAGTAGATCACCTGCTTAAGGCTGTGACAAAAAGGAGGAGGAGAATGTGTTGCACTGGGAGGACTGACACAACGGAGTAAGTGCTGTAACACACTGATGTATTTGAGCTTGCGTGTGGTTTGTTTCTTCTTCAGTCCAGATACTTCCACATAGAATTCAGGACATTTTTGACATACATGATCAGTACCACCAGTATTCTGAAATGTGAACCAAAGAAGATAGAATTTTAGCTGTTTTTTCAGCTACTGTGTGTCATTGACTTAAAGGTAGTAATGCTAACAAAAGTAATTTATTATGCAGATTCATGTATATAACACAAAGAGTGGACAAAATTGTAATTCATAGATACCTATAGGTAGAGGTTGAAATGCTGTAGCTCTTTGGAAAGAACAGTGTAGCAAATTACCGGCTCTTTCACCAATCCCTGTGCAAAGCAAGAAGCAACAACATACAGACCAGGATATCTACCCCATGGCAACATGACTATATAGATGTAGCAAAAGGAAATTTATCCTTCAGAATCTCTGTGAGAATAAGCAAAGTAAAGAGAGAATGTGGCACAGCTTTTCAGTCAGGATCTTAGTTTGCCTTGGGGGCAGTCAGGAAATATTGCATAACTGTTACTATTGCAGTTGTTATGATTTTAAACTTAGCAAATCTGCAACAGAAGTTAGAAGGGAATATTAGCATTTAGTGGGCCTACTAGTTAGATTTTAGCATGGACCCGCTTAAATTTTCTAATGTGTTCTGATTATAATAGCTCTCTGTTTTATCATATAACTTATTTACTAGCAAAATCTTTTAAATCAATTGGTTTTAGTTTAATATGCCCCTTAATGTTTTCCCAAAAGAAAAGCTAATGTGAATTCTCTTTCTGTATTATATATTCTAGCATTTTAATGGGTCTTGCAGAAGATGTTAGCATCACCTTGGTGGTAAGCACAGACACTGAGAGCAAAATTTCTATCAGTAGCTCAAAATCAGCCGGCTAGAGAGTCTGGGTTGTCAGATAATACTTCCTTCTCCAGAAGTAATAGACTTGCCAAGGTATAGGTGAGTGCTTAGTGGTGTTTTTTTTCAGCACTGTTCCCTTTTTAGAGTAAAGAAAGAATTATTTAGGGCTACTGTTCTGTACTGAAAAAGGAAAGAGTTCTCAGGGTTATAAATCAGACTGCCTTAGATGTACTTGGAAGAAGATCTTCCAGCTCTGGAGGAGGTTGACAGAAGGAACAGCAGACAGTGTGGGAAGGATGGCTGCATAGATGCTACTGGTGGGGGTCTGAAGAGGTTCAAGGGGGAGCAGAATGGGAACAAGGGCAAAGCTGCACTGCCTGCAGGGCCTGGGGGAAGGGGAAGAAGGAGATGCTGTCCTTACCCACATACTGGAGCCTCGCTGCACAACTGACGTTTTTATGCAACTTGTATTTCCGTGCCTGGAAATGAGAAACTGCTGTAAACAGAAATGTACCTCAAAGCCAAGGAGCACCTGGGGACTTTCGTTCTCACCATTACAAGGGCTTCATTTCACTCACTGCCACTATGAGAGGGTCCTCTTGTATTCCAAAGAAATGAATCAAAGTCTGGACTGAGGTTCCTAGAAACTCTCCTTCTTTGGGTGTTACCTTTGGGAAGGGCTAGAAAAATACTTCAGTATCCACTGTAGGTGTTGGCAGTGTCAACAGGGTCAGTAGCAAAATATTTATTCTTCCTGTATGGGCATTTGAACACAGTTTTTAAACTCTTTTAAATGGTTTCTGCTTATTGCTATGATAGTTTAGCATAGCAAAACCTGTGAATAGTGGAATATACACATTCTCTCTTCCAGACTCCTGTTAAGTAACACATACATCTCTCTCAGTCTTAAATCTAGTCTGAACTAATCTCAAAATATTACCTTCCAGGAAATAATAGATCTTTTTATCAACATATAATTCTTATGCAATATCATTCCCATTTTTTGAGAAAAATAAGACGCAGAAATCAAGGCACCTGCAATAAGAAAAAAATTCAAGCTGCAGCTTTCTTCAGCAGTATTTTAACTTATTTCAAAATCTCTTATTTGAAAGAAAATGTTCCTCATGAATTGATAACTTCTGAATATAGAGACCTGTTCTGTTCTAATAGTAAGCTTTGCTAATTTTCTTACAGTCTTTTTTTCTTCAGACTCCTAGAAATTATGAAGTAGTTACTGGTAATTTAAATAGTTTTTCCAACATTGTTTAATCTGAAATTTTCTGGTATTTTTACACAATTTTGCTCATAGCCAGTATTAAATAGCAATTTTCCATCTGGGTAGGGTGACTTGTCATCCAAATGGTACTGGTGTTTACTCTATGGCTCTCTAAACATCTGTCTTGCAGAGAAATTATTCTTTCTGCTCTGAATAGAAATTACTTCTGAATTTTCTGCACTATAAAAACATTATTTTCAGATTAGTAGCAGGAAAGCAATCCATTACTTCTTTAGGAGAGGTTATGACATAGATCGGACAATAAAGCCTAATTGCAGGGATAAAAAGCTTAAATTCTGAGCCTGCCTGTGTTGGATTGATCTGCAAAGAGATAACATGTATGAAAAGTGTTGTTTCAGATAATGTGTTTGTTCCTACATCACCTATTAACCCACAGGCAAATATGTAGCAGTCAAATCATTCATTTTGGGTTCTCATCTTCTGGGCCACCCGAGGCACTGTACTGTGGAAGTGAGCCATGCCTGCAGCAAGGGCTGCTCCCCCATTTTGGATAGTGAGTCCATGTTGGCTTTGTGGCTATCTTGGCACTGCTCCAGACTTGACCTTTCTTCTGCAGCCGATGGCTCCTGACTATCACAGAGGCTGGAAGAGAGGTTTCTTGGCTGAACTGGAAGTTGTTTCACCATGGCAATGAGCCAGCATAAAGTGCAGGTGGAACTGGCTTCAATGGGAGGATCTGTGATGAGCACAACAACCTTAGTTTTATGTGAATCAGAGCAATTGGAATACGGTGTTCAAAAAAGCTTACATGTCATTGCATGTAAGAATATGAGAATGAGAGAAAACAGAGTTCAGTCTCACTGTGGAAAGGGCCATGGGTCTGCAAATAAAAGCATTTTCACACCTAAAATACTTTTCCATGAAATCCTGTAACACAAGTGGATCTCCATTAGTTGTATTTTCCTACTTACCCGTGGGACTGATTAGCATGGATAATGAGTATGTTTGTCATCTAATACTGTCTATATCCTGTCAGTTGGATGGTTAGTTTTACCTTTCATACAGGAGTGTTACAGGATTTTTTATAGTTATGACTGAATTGAACCCAACACAATGAGAACTAGACTATGTCTCTGAAATAATACTATTGTTATGTTCATTGAATCAGAAGCAGAGGTTAGTTTCAGAGAAATTACCAGTGAAACTGCTAAACTGAGCTATCTTGAATGAAACTCTGGACTTCCACTGCTAGCTCAGTTACTCCCACGCTGTGTCAGCCTGGTGTAAGGTATTTCCTCCTTCTCCTTGTTCCTACTGTGAGCTCTTCAGGCACTTTTTCCTACTGGGTGCTTGTGTAGCAGCTAACATAGCAGGGCCCATTAAGCACAACTGCAACACAATTAATAAGTAATAATACATCTAGTCCCACTCTCTGCCATTACAGGATTGTTTGCTGAGCAGCATTTTATAGTGTTAGTGTCATTCCCTTAATCATTATTTAGCCAAGCTATGCATATTGTCTTTTATTGTTCTTTAATAAATCAGTCTCTCTAGCCCCTTCATCCTTTTTATTGCATTTCTCTGAGGGTAAAAGCTAGAGAGGGCCTAATTGTAAAGTAACCCTATATTTTCCATAATTCATGTCATCAGTAAAAGTTTTGTGTTATTCATAACCAACGCATGATACCCATGGACAAACAGATTGGTACATTTGTAACTGTGCCTCAGTTTTCCTTACACCTCCTTCTTACATGTTGCTATCACTTTCCAAGACCTACAATAAAAGTTTCTAGTCTTAGGCAAGTTTTTCAGGTGCCTCACACCTGAATGTCTCTGAACATGCAAATAGATTGAGAGAAATAACCTTTATGTGAACCCCATGTTCATACAAACACATAGAGGATGGTTGCCAGCATTTAGGTCAGGTAGAAAGGAGTATATATGAAACTATATCAAATACCACAGGTTTGAATAAGCAGAGGCAGACCTTGCTTATTAAAAATGTAAGCATTCTACCTTTTCCTTAAGGAAGAATTGAAGAATTCACACAATCTTATACATTATTTCAGAAGACAAACTGCATAAATTTGGGATTTGACATTTACCAACATCAGTCATCTCACATAGGACTCATCTCTCATCTTTAATGATATTAATTATTATGTAAATATATAAACTATTAATTATATTATAGAAACTAACAATAGTATAAACTAATATATAATTCATTGTATAAACTATATAAAATGTTATTTGACAGATAATGCTGAGAAAGCGATGAACTCCAAAATCTTGCACAGCAACCAAAGCTCCACCTACATATTCTCAATCTTACATACCTTTTTGCAAAGAACTTGCTGTATGACTGCTTGTCTCTTGAGATTCAAGGCTGATGAATATCACACAGCTAAATTATACTTCAGAATTTTTCAGTAAGTAAATACTGCCTTTGTAGTGGCAACAGTTACATTCCTTTAGATACAGGTGAATTTTGAAGACAGCGTCCATGTCTTAAGAATGGTAGGTAGTTCCTCACATGAGTACACCCACTGGAGTTGGTGTTCCCTTCTGAGTTAATGCCTGCTTACAGAAAGCTCTGTAAACAGTCTGTGAAGGATAAAGTAAATTATTTTCAAATTAGCTGCTGGAAGGAGGGAAAAAAGGATTATTTTGTTGTGGAAAGGATCACACTAAAGCTGTCAAGGGAGCAGACTGGTATTGCATAAAGTGTAGCAAGCATAGGCAGAGATGTTGAGATCACTAAACAGCACAGAACAGATTCAAGTACTCCAGACAGTTGGTACAAAGTGTTAATTGCCTGAGTCTCTCTGAAATCATAGGAGTACACTCTGCTACATGACCCAGTTCTTATATAAAGTAATTAAAGACAAGTTTGGTCCAAAGACTTTGGTAAGCATACTACAAATCTTGAGGAAGTTTGTCTAAGTACTCAAGCTTTCTTGTCTGATTTTATCATTGTGGTAGATCCAGCTTTGAAGGCGTGGATGCAGTCCTCAAGGGCTTCATATTATTTTTATCAGTCAAATAATATTTTAAAATACAAAATAATATATGTTCTGAATCTGGACTTGTTAACTTAAATCCATCTCCAGTACTGATCATATATCTGTATATTTTACTTCTGCCGGTTTTGTAGGCTGGCCACTTAAACATGTCCTTATCTCTTTGTGTTTGAAACATCTCTTTGAGTTCAATATGATGTCTCATATATGTAAGTGCTCTTCAGGATCAGAGCCAAAGTATTTAGTATTTTGCAGGACATAGCCCTTATAAAATAGTGATAACGTGTATTAGAAAGGAAGTAGATGGTTTTCAGATAGAGAAATAATGCCTTCTCCATGAACCTGTAAATATAAAAGAGGAAAATATAATTTCCAAAAACAACCAGTAAGTCAAAATGAAATTATGTTTTTATTATTTCTCTGAACACAGAAAACATGTCTCTCATACTCAGTATGAATTACTGAGGTTTTAGAGAAAATTATTGCAAAAGGCTCTGAGACAAGAATCAATAGATGAAGTTTTCTACAGCGTGACAAACACGCTGAAATAGTGCCTTACGAATGGGCTATAGAATTGAAGTGTTAGGTATAATATTGCTCGTGTGATCACTAAGTAGCATCATCATGAATTATTTATGTATTAGTCAATAAAATAAGTCTAGATAAGGTCAAACACCTTAGGTGTTTTCTTTTCAGCTATAATTACTGTTACAGCATGAGTTTATGAACAGTATGAAACATCCTGCATTTTAATAGTCAAAAGACTTTGGCCAGTAACAGCTGTTTGAAGACAATAGTAAAATAAAGCAAAAGAGTAGGTAGGATCTAATTCTGACAGATGTGGTCATGTGGCTGCACCTGGAACTATAGCCTCTTCCTGGGGCAGATTCTTCCATTTTGCTACTTTTGCATAAGTTAAATGCTGCAAAGAGAACGTCTTTCCTTGAGACCAAGACTCAGCAATGTTTATTCAAAGAGGAGAACCTGGTTAGGTCACCTTGGCCAGCATTAGCAACTAAATGGCATTGCTAGGCTGTTATTGCTCATGTTTGTGCAGCACATCACATCGTGTCCAGTAGTTTCTCATCCTCTTTTTGATTACACTGATCTTAGCCCAGGGCCTAACCTTAAGAAAATTTACAAGATTGCAAGTGCAATGTGAGTGCAAAGAAAAGCAGAACACTACTTGCAATTCTCTTGCAGTCTGTTGCAAGTACTACAAATGCAATTCACAAAAAGGCTGGTTATGAAATGCATAGCATTGATTAAACTGATTGCTGATAGATACTAGTGCTAATAGATATTAACGCTAGTCTTACATAAAGAGCAAGTTTTTCTAATGTTGAAGGGGGTTAGACTTTTATCAATTAGAATATTTTTAACAAACAAACAAAAAAAAGAAGTCATATAGGGACAAGAAATAGGCAATTAATAATGAGAGATACTGATTCAAAATGTTATAACTTATTTTTCTACTTATTGACATTCCTTAACCAAAGTAGAATATGCCAAAAGCCTTCAACTGATTTCTCATTCTTATATCACTTTAAATGTATTAGGATTTGATGAACTGTAATCAGTCAGCAGTACACTCTAAGGTGATTTTCAGTACAAGGTTATTTGCAACTGTACATTCAAAGTTATACACACTATTAAGTACCAATCATTCAAAGGGATTAACCTCAGGAAATCCATATATATTGATTTGAAGCTTCATTGACTTCAAGAATAGGCTTGATAAAGGTTTGATCTTGCAAGGAGTAGCATTGAGATCCAACCAGGTACGGTGGTCTATGAAAACAGAATTCACTGAACTTCTTAAAAAAAAATATGGTAGGATTGTCTGTTCTTCATATATCCCCTACTAGAAATCAAAGTTAGCAGTGCTGTAGTATAAAGAAAAATCATTATCAACTACAGGGTCCTGGTAATCTTGAATATAACAAAATTAATAAGGAATTTTAACTGGCTGTTAGAAAACGAAAAACCAAACCAAACCAAACCAAACCAAAAAAAAAACAAAACAAAACAAACAAACAAAAAAAAACCAAAACAAAACAAAAGGTTCCGTAGCATTAGAAAATTCCTGAAACCAGTTAATTAATATTATATCATTTAGAAGATGTAATTCTGGAAGGGGCTGCAAACTGCAGACAAAAGTAAAGTTTCAGTTTTTAATCTATATGACCTAGTTAGGAGGTTTACACTAAGCTCATCAGCTCAAAGCCTAATTGCCTGTTTTAGAACAATGAATGTGTCTTGATTACGTTGTGTTTCCTAAATATTTCATTAATGCTGGGTTAGAAGCACTTGTTTTCAGAAGAAATCAGGATGTAAATTCTTATCTTCTACAGGAGAAGAACAAATGGAGAAGACTAGCTAACCTAAGCAATCAAGATTATTACTGTAGTTAATGATCTCCTTTGGATGAGAGAGAAAGATTGGCCTGGCTCTTTCACAAGGATGGATCAACCTCTTCCAGCACTACTGGTAACAAAAACTTTCTGATATTTCTGAAGATCCTAGTGAGATGGCTGAATGTTTGAATGGTTGAACAATTTTCTCCCATGCCATTCTATGTAATCTAATAGCCAATTACTTCTTCCTTAAGGCTCAGCTCTATTTTGTCATCTTTTCAATAGGCACAACTGACTTCTAGTAGAGAGAGCAAAGCTTTTCCTGAGATATAAAAATTTCCTCCTATAATTTGAGACTCCCCTCTCAAGATTACAAGTTTTTTAGAATAGCAACTGACATGTTGAAAATATAATTTAATTCCAGTCTAACATACCCCTTCAGAACCTAAAACACCAGTAGAAACACACAAATTTCACCTTTCATAAATAATTTGATATTACCAGACAAGACCTTTGAGCATGGAAGCCTCATCATCTGTGAAACTCTCTGTTTTTAAATTTTCAATGTGGTCCTTAGTGTGTGCTTGTCTGGAGCCAAAACCCTCTCCCAAACAATGTTTAGATTTGAATTGTGGATTTACATAGACAAGAATCCATTCCTCATAAGTAGTTTCATGCAATCTGTTTTGAATGGTAAAAGGGTTTAGTGCTAAGGAATAATAAATTACGGACTGTGTGTCTACCAGCCAGCTTCAGTGCCAGGGATCCATCACAAGCCTTTCACTAACCTTGCTCCACAAAGAGATCCTGTTTGATTTTCTATGGCTACTTGCCCTCTTCCTCTGTTACTGTGACTTGATCATTCTTGTGGGTTCCTTCTAATTCTCAGAATATTACATGATTCTATGACTGTGACTCTTTTTTTCCCCCAAAATTTGTTTCAATAAATCTGTTCTTCTGTTCATCATGGAGATACTTTAGGAACTCCAGGAAAATCTTCTTAGAATGAAAAAGAAAAGTCACAAAAAAAGAAGTCTGTCAAGAGATCTTAAACAAGAAATGTGACCCTGGTCCATATCAAGCATGTCCAGAGATGGACAACTAAGCTGGTGAAGGATTTGGAGCACAGGTCTGATAAGGAGCAGATGAGACAGCTGGGGTTTTTTAGCCTGGAGAAAAGTAAGCTCAGGGGAGACCTTATCACTCATTACATCTACCTGAAAGGAGATTGTAGCCAGGTGGGAGGTGGCCTCTTCTCCCAGGCAATTAGCAACAGGACAAAAACACATGGTCTTAAGCTGCACTGGGGAGGTTCAAATTGGTTATAGGGAAGAATTTCTTCACTGAAAGGGCTGTCAAGCTTTGGAACGGGCTGCCCAGGGAGGTGTCCAGAAATGACTGGACATTGCACTTAGTGCTATGGTATAGTTGATACAGTGGTGATCGGTCAAAGGTTGGACTCAATCTTGGAGGTTTTTTCCAACTTTAATGATTCTATGATTCTATCCTATGATTCTGTGATTTCTTGTGCTGCTGATTGCTAAGGGTTTGGAAGATCTACCAAAGTAATATTGTTATATCATTGTATCATTTTCTTCTTGTACTTTTTCTGAATTGTGTGGAATGGCTAGAGGGACTGACTGTGCCTCTATTGCTGTTCTTCTGTTCTGATAAGAACATCCAAAAAATACCTGTGGGAGAGATATTATTGTTCTTTTTCACTAAGAGGCCTAGGAATTTTTATTACATGTTAGGCTTATAAAGGATACCAAATTTTGTAATCTACTCTATGAAAATACGTCTTGCTGATTAGCATGATAATTGTGTGATTTTTTCTGCACTAATTATTTGTCATTAATGAAATAGGAAAGCAGGAAGTGTTCATATCCTGTTCTACAATAGACTATTTCGCACCATCTGTTAACAAGGAATTACATTAATATAAAACATCGCTCCCAACTATGATGAGACTAAATGTTGATGTTTTCCTTTTGACCACAGGTTTTTAGAGAACTCCAAAAAATCTATCAATACACATACACATATAAAAATAGTCATACACTGCTCAATTTTTAGACTGTAATAAAAATTACAACTAAATATATTTTCTTAGTGTCACACATGATTTGCTAGACAAAATACAAAATAGCAAAAGCACATCTATTCCAGATTATATGACTGTGAACTAATATAAATTATATACTAGTTATATAGCAACCAGTATAAGTTATATACTAGTTATATACTAGTTAAGCACATACTCAGAAGAACAGCATGTATGTATATATACTTACTTATATACTTATAAAAACAGTATTAGGAAAGTATGTGGGATTTGTCTTGTGTTTATTGACATCTGTGGGATGTTGTATCTGGTATTTATTGTAATAGGACTAAAATTTTATTCCTGGTTTTAATTTTGGGGGTTTTGTGTTTGTTTTTTGTTTGTGTCTTCAGATATTATTACTATGCTAGTGATTGAAATCAAGAGAATACTTTTACATAACCTTGAATCATAGTCTTCACTGTTTAGTTTTTTCACTATAACTATTTCCAAGCCATTAATTGTTACATGGTAATTTAGTGTTTTAAACTACAAGTTTGATACAAATAATTTTGTTCTTCAAAATAACTTAAATATAATTTAAATTTGACTTTTATTACATTCTAATAAAGTTGTACACATGCTAGCAGACCTACTCATGAAGTAGCAATTTTTCACTGGTCCAGTGAAGTTCAGTTGCATTTATTTTCTTTTTACAGAAGCAGAGGGTCGACCAGGATATACTTTGAATAAAAAAAAAAGTTCGTCTTCTACATGCTACATAAAAGGCTGCACTTTCTCTTTGATCTATCACAGTTTGGGTTTTGTCCTATAAATTATAGAAAGCATTTCTCACAACATGCTAAATTGTGTATAGAATCCAAACTTACTTTTTAATCTAAACAAAGCAAATTGTGGATACCTGATTTTAAGTTGTGGTTGATAATAGTTCATTAACTAAAATTTTGGATACTGCCCATACAGATAATATGTGTCAGATTGCATTTGGAAGATAATGTATATGGTGAGATTTTGAAGCTCTTTTTTGCCATTTTAATATCTCTCTCATTAAATTTTTTCATATTTGTGTCTAGATTGTTTAAAAACAAACTTTCTTAGCATATAGCCAGAGCACAGAAATATTTATACAAATAAATTTCCCTATTATCATAGATTGGTTATACATAATCCTCTAACACTGATAAAGAACTTATGTCTCTGTAGACTATATGTCTCTGAACTAGGTAAGTTTGTTGCATTTTTCTGATTAAAAAAATTTTGTTACAAAGTATATACCATTCTTTTCACAGTAGATGGATTCATCTTGACCATAAATCACAGGAATCTACAGCAGAATCATAGAATCATAGAATCAATCAGGTTGGAAAAGACCTCTGAGATCATCAAGTCCAACTCTTGATCCACTACCACCGCAGTTACTAGACCATGGTACTAAGTGCCACATCCAGTCTTATCTTAAAAACCTCTACAGACAGAGAATCCACCTCCTCTCTGGGCAACCCATTTCAATGTCTGATTACTTTTTCCATAAAACTTTTCTTCCTAATATCCAACCTAAACCTCCCCTGGAACAGGGGACCGTGCCCTCTTGTCCTACTGCTGGTTGCCTGGGAGAAGAGACTGATGCCCACCTGGCTACAACCTCCTTTCAGGGAGTTGTAGAGAATGATGAGGTCTCCCCTGAGCCTCCTCTTCTTAGGCTAAACAACCCCAGCTCTCTCAGCCTCTCCTCATAGGACTTGTGATCGAGTCCCTTCACCAGCCTTGTTGCTCTTCTCTGGACCTGCTCCACCACCTCAATATCCTTCCTGAACTGAGGGGCCCAGAACTGGACACAGTACTTGAGTTGTGGCCTCATCAGTGCTGAGTACAGGTGAAGAATCACTTCCCTGGACCTGCTGGCCACACTGTTCCTGATACAGGCCAAGATGCCGTTAGCCTTCTTGGCCACCTGGGCACACTCCTGGCTCATGTTCAGCTTCCTGTCAATCCAAACTCCCAGGTCCCTTTCTGCCTGGCTGCTCTCCAGCTACTTTGTGATCAAGTTGTAGCACTGCTGAATTACTAAGAAGGTAGTTCATGTTAGGAATCTAGCTCAAACCTAGGCTTAACAAAAAAGCTTCTCCCATTTTGCTCACTAATTTTGAATGCCTTTTTTAATCTCAGATCCCTCAATTTTTGCTGTAGACAGAAATTTAAATCCATGAGGGAGTTTTTCCAGAAAATTGAATCCACTGAATTAACATTTCTCATCTTGTAGATCAATTTTTCTCTTCTACTGTCTTTCTCTATTCTGCTAGTAATACTGAAGCATATTTGCAGAAGAAAAAATATTTGTTTGAGTAAAGAAGTATCAGTTGAGCTCGGTCCAGAAATGTATACTATTGTCATATAATTTCATCCTGTTAAGGAAAGCCCAGAGCAGTGGTCTCCAAACTGGGATGCCTGCACCCCAATGCACAGTCCATTGGGGATTGGGAATAAAATGGTTTTATTATAATTAGTAAATTAAAAATATTTCATCTTTACCTAATTTTTTTTAATTTCTAAGGGGATTGTATGTTTTATAAAAGGCATATAAAATACTATAATAATAAATATATTTAATTTATAAATAAATTAAATAAATATTGAGAATGAGTGATCAAAACTTTTTTACTGATAGGAGTATACAATCAAAAATATTTGGAAGCCATTGTCCTAGAGAGCCCTTGTATGATTACAGAACTGCACAAAATCTACAAACATGCAGACAGCTGGCTGTAGCTTCCTCTACAGGTCTCTATATTTCAAAAGCAATAGTAACTGGAATGGGACGCTGACAAATCACTCTGGCTTATTCTACTACCTTCCTATGGGGTTTGTCCCAAAGTCCTCAGAAGATATACCATATTGAAATTTTCAGCATCTTTATCTTGAATCTATAATAGATGTTTTGGAATTGTTTGTCTAGTTTTATGGATCTTCTCTAGCAGTTCTTCTATGTTCTACTTTTTTTTTTCTCATTTTTCAGCTTGTTTTCATGACTGTTTCTATACCCACACAGTTATTTTATACTCTTTTCTTTCCTTTATTATATTCTCTCATTTCCACGTACTTTATGTAACTGCTTCACCACAGAGCAACTTCCAGTTCACACCAATTAAGTGTTATAAACTGTTCCCTAAGACAGGGACGAGAGTAAACAAAAACGGAAGGATACAAAAAATGCAACTTTCCTATTATTGTAACTCCCATGCTCTTGTGTTTGCAATCACTTACATTGTCATATTTAAGCTTAGACTATAAACTCCTCAAGGCAGAAACCATTTTTCACTTTCACAGAAACTGTTATGCAATCTTATTGCACTATATAGATACTGGTGCACATTTTTAAATACAATAATTTTGTATGTCATAATTTTCATCTGTCCAACTAAAGAGTACTTAAAGTGTTATGAATTTTATATGACAGGTATGTATTTCCTAAAATAGTATTTCTTTAGAATTCCATATATTGGGTAACTGAGGTAATTAATCATGCTAGAAAATTTTAGCTGATAGTAACACCAATCTTGCATTTTGCAGATGAAAATCTCACTGGTCATTACTACCAGGAGGAGCAGAGGAGAAAAGCATAGAATCATAGAATTGTGGAGTGTTTTGGGTTGGAAGGGACCTTAAAGATCACCTAGTTTCAACCCCCCCCTTTCCACTACACCAGATTACTCAGAGCCCCATCCAGCCTGGTCTTGAATATGTACAGGAATATGGAGTCCACAGCCTCTCTGGGCAATCTCTCTTATCACCCTTAATGAATTTCTTCCTAATATCCTGTCTTAAGGCCCCTTGTATTATGGCCCCATGTTCTTGTGAAAAGTTTCTCTCCAGTCTTCTTGTAAACCCTCTTTATGCACAGAAAAGGCTGCTATAAGTTCTGACCAAAGCCTTCTCTTCTCCAGGCTGAATAGCTGCAACTCTCTCAGTCTTTGTAGGAGAGATGCTCCAGCCCTCTGATCAACTTACTGTCTCTCTTCCGGACTCGCTCCAACAGGTCCATGTCTTTCTTGTGTTGGGGGCCCTGAAGCTGGATGCAGTACTCCAGGTGGTGTCTCACAAGAGCGGAGTAGAGCAGGAGAATCACTTCCCTTGACCTGCTGGTCACACCACTTTTGATGCAATCCAGGACACAGTTGGCTTTCTGGGCTGCAAACATGCATTGCCAATTCATATTGAGTTTTGTCCACAGGTGCTCCTAAGTCTTCCTCCTCAGGGCTGGTCTTGATCCGTTCTCCTGCCAGACTGTACTTGTGCTTGGGATTGCCCCAGCCCAGGCTCAGGATCTTGCGCTTGGTTTTGTTGAACTTCATGAGGTTCCCCATAGGCCCACCTCTCAAGCATGTCAAGGTCCCTCTGGATGGCATCCCTTCCATCTAGTGTGTTGACTGCACCACACAGCTTGGATGTCACTGACAAACTTGTGAGTCCATGACTCTGACAAAGATGTAAAAAGTGCTGGTCCCAATACCAACCCCTGAGGAATGCCACCCACCACTGCTTTCCTGATCACTACCTGATCCAGAAGCAAAATAGAGATTCAGCAGCTGCATTTCACCCAGCTCAGGTCTCCAGCAAGTAACAAGGCTGACCTTAACAGGGTCACAGATAAACACACATATAGCATATGGATATCCAGACGGTTAGCCACACAGTCTAGCACAGGCAGAAAACGCAGCACTTGGGTGAACCTGGGCAGCAGCAGTGACCTTCTCCAGTTCCCCTCTCCTGTCCATCAGGATAAAAGCTTCTTAGTGGAAATATTTACATATATATGATATAGATCCCTCCAGTAACTGGCCTAGACACCCAGTCTGCAGTGGAACTGGCCCCTGGATTCCATTCTCCCCAGCTGTTAGGAGACCCAAGGCCTGCAGTCTCATTTCAGTTGCTGGTGCAGACCTACATACACACATACACAGTGGATGCACCCAGTAGCTGATCTTAGACAGTCAATCTACCCAGTCATCATCATGGCTGGGATTCACAAATGAAGATTTGGGAAGGCTCTATCCACATTTGTTACAGGCACGCTGGTGGCTAATGAGGCCAATACGAGATAGACATATCTGATTGCAAAAGGCGTAGCAGAAAGACTCCTTAGATGGTATATTCTGCAAGACACGATTCTTTCTGTGTTGTCTTTTCTCCTCGAGAGTGATCCTGCGTGTGTTCTCAAAGGAAACGGCAGCGTTATAGATGGTGTGTCTCCAGGCCTCCTAATCTGAGGCCAGAGTAGACCAGTTATGGTGATCAATAAGGCCAAGGCTGAGATGTTGTTTCAGGGAGTCCTTGAATCTTTTCGTCGGGGCTCCTCTCTTGGCGGTGGCAAGTTCACCATAAAGCAGGATATTAGGGAGGTGGTGGTCCTTCATCCTTGAGACATGCCCTGCCCAGCGCAGCTGTGTTCTCAGCAACATGGCCTCAATACTTGTGACTGCTGCTTGTGCTAGAACAGATGTATTGGTCACATAATCTGACCAGTGGATGTTTAGGATTGTACGGAGACGGTGTTGATGGAAGCTTTCTAGGAGACGCAGGTGGTGGCGGTAGATGACCCATTATTCCGAACCATATAAAAGAGTAGACAGCACTATGGCTCTGTAAAGACTGATCTTGGTACTTTTATTAGGCTGTACTCTTTTACGAAGCTTTCCGAAAGCGCTATATGCCTTTGCTAATCTGTTGTCTATCTCTCCGTCAATCTTACAGTCCGAGGAGATGAGGCTACCTAGGTAATTAAACTACTGAACTGATTTGAACTCTGAATCGCCAATGGTGATATGGGGATGATGGAAGACTTCCTGAGGTACAGGTTGATAGAGAACTTCTGTCTTCTTTAAGCTGACTTCCAACCCAAAGAACTCAGCAGCATCTGCAAAGTAGGATGTTAAACAGAGCTGCTTCTGTGTGGGCAACAAGGGTGGCATCATCAGCATAAAGCAGCTCTCGGACAAGATGGTTTAAGGTCTTGGTGTGGGCCTTCAGTTGCCTTAGGTTGAAAAGGCTTCCATCAGTACAATATCGAATGTAGATACCGTCCTGATCATCGAGGTCTACCATGGCCCTTTGGAGCATCATGCTGAAAAAAAGACTGTGAATAGGGTTGGAGCAAGAACACAGCCTTGTTTCACACCATTAGTTATTAGAAAGGGCTCAGAAAGTGCATTGCCATATCTGACTTGGCCATGCTGATCCTCATGCAGTGAGATGATCATTTTAAGGAACTTGGGGGGACAACCTAAGCGTTCCAAAATCTGCCACAGACAGACCTTTTCTGCTCACAGTATCGAAAACCTTGGTGAGGTCGACAAAGATTACATAGAGACCTTTGTTCTGTTTCCTACACTTCTCTTGCAGTTGTCTGAGAACAAATACAATGTCTGTGGTAATCCTGTTGGCTCTGAAACCACACTGACTTTCAAGTAGAATTCCTTCTGCTATGGCGGGTATTAGTCTGTTCAAGAGTATTCTTGCCAGGATTTTGCCAGCAATGGAGAGCAGAGTAATACCACGGTAATTTGAGCAATCTGATTTAATTCCTTTCTTCTTATACAAAGTGATGATGACTGCATCACAAAGGTCTGATGGTAGTTCTCCTAGTTCCCAACAGTGCACCACAAACCCGTGAAATTTAGTATGGAATGCAAGGCCCCCATGTTTCCAGACTTCAGGTAGAATTCCATCAATCCCAGCTGCCTTGCCAGTTTTCACCTGTTGAATGGCATTGAGGGTTTCTCCTAAAGTGGGGGCAGTATCCAATTCGTACTTCCCCGGTTGTTCTGTGATGGACTGAATTGCTGAGTCTTGGACTACATGGTTGGTACTGAAAAGAGTCTGAAAGTGTTCAGACCATCGATTCAGAATGGAGGTTTTATCTGTTAGAAGCATTTGACCATCGGTGCTGAGTAGAGGGCTTTGGGCCTGGTATGTAGGCCCGTATGCTGTTTCCAAGGCCTCATAGAATCCTCTGTGATCACCTGTATCTGTGCATAATTGAGTTTTTTCAGCTAGATCAATCCACCACTTGTTCTGGATGTCACGGAGTTTCTGTTGGAAATCTATCCAGTAACTTGCCTTGATATCCTCCCACCTCCTGTTGCCTTGTGCACTGACACACATGTGTGCAAACTTGTCCCTTGGTTGAACCCTAGAACCCATGGTCAGCCCAGCAGCTGGCTTTGTCCTCTTTATCCCTCCAGTAATCTACTAGCTGATTTAATGGTCTTTTCAGTGTCCAGATTCCAATTCCAGTCACTTCAATACATGTTTCCCAGGCTACTTGCCCTACTTACCAACTAGTTCAACTTAATATTCACAAATAATCACACAGTGACATATGTAACCACACACCATGCATACACTCCAGCCTCTCTGAATGGGAATGCATGAGGCACTAAGAGGGACACACACCAGTCAGAAAAATGGCTGCAAGAATGTCACATGCTGGTGGTCCCCCAGACCAAGAGGATCCCAGTATATTTACTTGCAGCTCCTTAGGACCACCAGACTGAAAGACAAAGGACAGTGGTTAATTCTCATTGTTCACACAGATATGAAGGACGGGAAAGACTGTCAACTTGTAGAGGACAAAAAACCTATCCAAAATCAGCACAAGACCATACCAGGAGATATGAAGAGGACAGGACACTTTACCTCCTGTGTCGTCATAAAACACCTGAATACAGGTACCTTGGATACTAAATGGACTACTTGGACACATAGGTTTTAGCGGGTTTGAGTATGTGGCTGAGACAGTGTGAGTATGAATGAATGAAACAGCTTGTGCTTTAGAATTAAATCACCTTTCTCCCTAATGCCTCAGGCTGAGCTTTGCTACATTTGTGTTGCTACAGCATTGCAACATTAATTCCTACAGGCTGGTTGAGATGTCATTAGGCTTAGCCTTTCAGTTGCTGTGAATCCCCATCACTAGACACACTAGGAATAACCTCAAGAACCTAAATAGTAGCTTCAATTAATGAATTTCATTAGGTACTTGACACATGAATGTGTAACAATGTGGTAACGTGTCGTGCTATCACACCTGAATCTGCTTATGGATCTGGCTGTGTTTCACTCAAAATTTATTCATTAGGAAAGATCCATTCTGGAAACCTTGCTTAATGTTCAAAATAGAACTTGCTGGCACATTTAGTAGGCAATAATCACTTCTGTATTTGACTGCTAAAGGGCTCGCATAGCTCCTAAATAATCTCACAGCAAATTCTAAATTTACACAGAAAATATGTATATTATGAAATCTGAAAATTCCTTACCCATCCAGCAGCTGTCTTTTACTGCATTCACTGAAGTTTTGTTATTTCCATTGTGTTATTACATGATTAATATACAAGCACAAATTCTGAGTCTTGTGAAAGCTGAATTACTATAAAGGGGAAATTGGTCCGCAGAAGAACATTGTGATTTAGTCAAGTGGTTGAAGCTGAATTTAATGAAATACAATTACTTACTGAGCAGCCAGAGTGTGTGGGTCAAGTAAGACTGTATGGGGGAAAGTCTGAGTATATGTATGTATTGCTATTTGTAACCACCCTTCAAACAGCAGGTGGTACATTTTACTTCCCTAACAAGAAACATTTCACTCCACTACAAATAATTACAATTTTCATTTTTCTTTTCTCATTTATTTTGATATGCTGTGTTGGGTTATAATGTACAGCTGTAATAACAATGGCTAAAAACATTGTAGGGAACTAGGTAAGAAGTGCAGTAACTGCTAAACTAGTGACTGCTAGACTGATAGGGATGAAGCACTGAATGGGCCCAAGGGTTGTATCTCCTTTTAGTACCAGAAACAAATTGAGACAGAAATGTCAGAACATGCTAAAAATGGGAATTTAAATACACAAAATTCCTTGCAATGCAGTGGAAAAGTTTACATTTCCTTCTTCCTCTCCTACAGGAATTTTTTCATCATCATTAGAATAATACTATATCACTTGGACATCATTGGTGGCTCCACACAGGACTTTCTATTGAATGGTATATTCTGTAGAGAAGGTGTAAAGTGTGTGTGAAGGTCCAGTGTTTATGGTACTCTTCTTGGAAGTGAAAGGCTCGGGTTACACGTAGTTGTGTTGATAAAAATTTGAGCCTTAGGTCAACTGCTTTCACACTTACTGTCCTAACACTAGGAAAGAGACAGTCAGCTCTAGAGAAGGTGAGAGAGAGCTACAACCTTTTCTTTTTTTTTTTTTTTACACATTTCCTACTACACATATTTGTAATCTCCCTGATCAACATGCTTGATGCTGCACATCCCACTCTGTACAGTTTATACAGCTATGAAAACACTGTTTGCTCTGATCTTTTGCAAAACAAGTTTCCCTCTCCATCCTTCTAATAAATGCTCACTCTCTCAGTGTTCACTTTCAAGAAGACAATGTCTTATGGGAGAAACAGGCAACTCATTCCTACCTGCACATTTTCACAACTACAGATCACATAGCAGAGTGAGTTCCGCCTATACATGCAGACTTAGTTTTCTTATACAAAATATTATGTTTTTTCCATGTTTACATTTTAAAGAGACTTGAAGAAATGTTTACGTGTGTCTGCTTCCTTTGAACCAACATGAAACTATATCCGTATTTCCAAATATGAGTCAGAGCACCTTTCTTCAGTTTCAGGCTAATTGATTTTTATTGTGCATTTCATTTCCTCTGTAAAAGGAAGATCAGAGTTCTGCTCACTACATATTCTTATATGTTCATATTTAGCACACATACATATATACTCCTTCTTTTACAATACAACTTGTCAAGTTCTCACTCCACTCAAACCAATGACAAGAATCTACTGAATTTAAGTCCAGAATTTCATCCACAGTTATAGAAAATAAAGCTCTTTCCAGACTGCAGTTCCAGAAGAGGAACAACCTCTTTTATCAACAAACATGGTTAAAGTACTCTACTTTATTTGTAAGACAGAATTAACAGCATTTTTTTGCCATCTGGAGGAAACATTCTCTTACCATGGGTTTGTTTTGAAAAGTCACAAGATTGCATCCTGGATGCATAAGCAGAACAAGATTTGTTTTTCAGACACAATGACTTTACTCAAGCACTTGACAAACCCAAGTGTAACAAGATGCTCTATTCACTGCTTAAATTTCATGGTAGGTAGGTTTGTGTACTAATATTGGGACCATTCCAGGTTGTTTTCTTTTTCAAAGTCCTAATTTTCTCATCACAAAACTGCTGAAGGAGGGATGTGGTCATTTTCTGTTTAGAATCTTTTACTCTGATTCTCTACTTAATTGCAGGTCTCTTTTCCAGATTTTACTGGCTGCTGCTCTAAGAGAATATAAACAAATAAACTTGAGAACGTGTTCAGGAAGATGGAATAGGAAAACATGTATGGGATCTGGAAGAAAGAAAATATCTCTCTTAGGATATAGTGAGACTGTGGTTTAGAAAAAGGATAAGGTAGATGGATTTTTCTTATGTATCAGAGCTCTTCTACAACACTTAAAATACAATCAATAAGTGTACAAAGGATAACTGAATGAAGCCCTGGGTTAAAAGTGAATAAAATAACAGTGTCAGGTTAATGCAGAGAAAGTAATGATCCAATTTTAGTAAGTAAGCAAGTAACTCTAATTTAAAGCTGAAAAGGGAAAGGATTAACATCAGGTTCTTGATATAGAGTGAGAGAACCACTGCATGCAGAGCTCATAGTTGTCTTCTTACACTTCAGCTTCTGTTCTCTACCTTGTCTCAGGTGGATGATTCTACTTCAAGTCCCAGTACATGGTGTAGTACAATGTAACACCATGAACCTTACTGATTTTCCTATTGTTATTCTCTGTTTTCTTGTGTGGGTATTACAAAGGGCTTCTGAAGGACTGAAAAGGAAAAAAAAAATAATCCTGTAAAATAAGATTTATCATTGTTTATTTATAATTAGAGTAGCCTAAAATTTTATTTTCCAGAGATATGTCTCAGTACAACAGATGAAACTCAGGCCAGCTGGAATAATTTGTTGCAGACACTTTCTCAAGATTTTGGTACATTTTGTCTGACAGTGTGACTTCACATTTCAGCCAGTAGTCAGGTACTTGAATATCTTTGACAATTACAATTGTCAAATAAAATGCAAGTATTTTTTAAATCCTTAGTTATTTGTAACTTCCTGCCCTCCCATCCCATCCACCTTACTATTTGTACAGATTTATTGTGTTAGAGCGTGCACTGGAGGGATTTGTGCTATAGCTTTAATATACACAAGTGAAATGATATTCATGTTCCCTGTGATGTCAGTCATGATAGTTTGGATCTACTCTCTGATCTTACATGTTTTATTTTGCAAGTGAAAGCTATTCTGGCTCACTTTTTTTGAAAACATTGGGAACTTAAAAATTATCAGAAAGATATACCTATACTGAAGATCCATAAATAAAGCACATTATGCTAATCCAGTGCTCTGAAACATATCTTTGGGTCTTTTAGGATGTAGCTTTCTTAATTTTATATCTACTTTTCATACTACATCCTAAGTGCTAGTCTGGCAGGTCACTGTACCTTTATGTAAAAGAGAGGTAAGCATGCTGGTAAAATGTGTCCTCTGACTATGGGAACTGACATGGCACCAAGGATTAGAATTGAGGTCTTGTTACTGGGAGAGGACTTTTCCTATCTGGTCTCCAGAAAGGCTTTGCTTGTATAATTGGTAATCTGGGAAAGCAACTAGAGGGCTACTGAAGGAAAGATGAGGGGAAAGCCAGTGAAGAGTCTAGATGTAAGAGAAAGAAAGATTTAAAGGAAGTTGCTGTAATTCAAAGGAGATTATGGTGAAAGGCAAGTTGCCTCAGGAAGAGAGTGTAAGAAACACTGACCTATGACCAGTCTCATCCTTGAATACTCTATGCTTCAACGATCTTTTAAGGTTTGTTTTTAATTGTTTTCTTGCTGCTCTGGAACACATTCCATTTATCAATTTTCTTTTTATAAGAGGTATGCACCATAGCTGGGCACACATCCCATCTCAGCAGCAGCAGTCATTCTCACAAATAGTGATATTAGACACTTTCAACTACTACTCAGCATTCAGCTGTCTGTATGTAATCCCTGTAAACTGGAGTGACTCTCCATTATGGTCTCTCTCAGACTCATTTTTTTCCTGAGTTTCATGTTGGAAGCCCAACCTACATTCTTTGCTCCCAGATGTATTTATAATCTTATACTGAGGAAGGTAGAAACATATGCACTGTGGCCAGTTTACAAGGTGACTCAGCTTTCTACATTAGTGATCTGTATTCTTCATTCTAATTACCACTCCATCAATCTTTGTCAACAGTAAATTTTATCAATAATGATTTTATGTCTTCCATGTCACTGAAAAACTAAATGCTGTACAACCAAGAATAGATCACCATGGGACTCCAGTAAAATCAGAAGAGTAGACAGTTCTTTGCTCAAAATGACATTCTGAGAATTGGAGTTTTAAATCCATTTTAAATATACTGTGTTGCCTTTGTATCATTATGCTTTCTGATTCAAAATCCAAGTCAGAATGCAAGACAAAAGCTTTCACATTTATAAATAAAAATATCAAATTGATAAAATCTTTGATCAGAAGCATCTGGTGATGTTATTATTTAAATGACCCTCTTTTTTTAGCAGTGCCTTAATGACTATTGGGTGCTACATGATGAGAACCTGATTACCTGAGAACTAAATGCCAGCCATTAAGGCTACCTATTCAGATTTCTGCGTGCAGATTTAGATACCTTACCTGAGAATTTGGATAGAAAATATTTAATGATTTACATATGCAACTACTAAATATTTTAACTCAGACAAGTCACAAGGAACTAGCTCCTCAGGAGGGCTTAAATATCAAGATGACACCTCAGATGCTTGCACTTAAAATACAGCTACCATAATGCACTTTATGTGCTGAGAGCTAACTCCGGAGGAACCTAAGTTCCTTAGAAATCTAAGCTTTTACCAGAAAAGATAATCTGGGTGCTGAGCATGAACTGCTGACACCATGTAGTGCCTTCAATGGCATAACAGAAGAAAATTGTTCTTTGTATGTGTCAGGAATATTAAAAAATGGTGTGTTTCCATGTTTAGCTCATCTCTTGTGTTTGTTTTAGTAGATTTTCCAAAATCTGGTCAATGGTTCTGACCTCCCATATAGGTAGGTGTCTCTTCTACATAACAGTCCAATGCTTAGAGCAACAACCAGGACACTAGTTCAGAGAATCCCTTGGGAAACAGTCCTTAATAACATAGTAGTCCAGGAATACTGGACACTTTATTTCACTTTAAGAGAGAAATCTGAAAGGTGCAGGAGCAGACTGCCACTATCTGCCAAAAGACAAGTTGACAGGGAAGAAGACCAGTCTGGCTGAAGAGGCGGCTTTCACAGGAGCTCCAGGGGGGGTGGAGGGAGGGGAAGAAGGGGCAGGAAACTCAGGAAGAGTACAGGGGTGTCCTTAGAGTACAGGGGTGTCCTTAGGTCATATAGAGAGAAAATTAGAAAGGAGAAAGCACAGCTAAAACTCATCTGGCCACAACTGTAAAAG
Organism: Corapipo altera; assembly: GCF_003945725.1. NCBI lineage: Eukaryota > Metazoa > Chordata > Aves > Passeriformes > Pipridae > Corapipo > Corapipo altera. The sequence continues at coordinate 2,155,305 of NW_020884930.1, forward strand.
ATAATGAAAATTTTTTTTATAAATACATTAAAAAAAAAAAGAAGGGCCAAGGAAAATCTCCATCCTTGATTGGATATGGAGGGGAACATGATGCATGAGGAAAAGGCTGAGGTGCTTAACGCCTTTGCCTCAGCCTTTAACACAAAGACTGGTAATCCTCAGGGCAACCAGTCCCCTGAGCTGGCAGACAGGGACAGGGAACAGAATTCAGGAGTGAGTAGTTAGAGGCCTGCTGGGCCACTTAGACAGTCAAAGTCAATGGGCTGAATGGGATTCATCCAACGGTACTGAGGGAGCTGGCAGAAAAGCTCACCAAGTTACTCTCCATCATTTATCATCAACCTTTGTTAACTGGGAAGGCCCCAGATGACTGGAGGTTAGCCAAATGTGATGCCCATCTATAGGATGGGTTGGAAGGAGGATTTGGGGAACTACAGGCCCATCAAGACCTTATCACTCTCTACAACTACTTGAAAGTAGTTATAGCAAGGTGGGTGTCAGCAGCCTCTTCTCCCAGCCAACTGGGAACAGATTGAGAGGACATGACCTCAAGCTGCACCAGGAAGGTTGAGGTTGGATATCAGGAAGAATTTCTTCACTGAAAGTGTTGTCAAGCATTGGAACAGGCTGCTCAGGGAGGTGGTGGAGTCACCTTCCCTAGAAATGTTTAAGAAATGTCTGGATGTAGCACTTAGTGCTATGGTTTTGTTGATATGGTGGTGCTCAGTCAAAGGTTGGATTCGATGATCTCAGGGGTTTTTTCCAATGTTAATGATTCTATGATTCTATGACCCATTTATTCACTTAAATTTAAGAAGTACAGAACTTCCCATCACAGCACTTATTCTACTCAGACCACACAATCAAAAATAAAGCCTTACCTTTATTCCTTAGTTAGATTGAAGGCTACAGGAGGTGTCTGAGACCACATGGGTGAGACTTCTCTTGCAGATAGGTGTTTGGATGCCTGCTTTCTACAAAAAGTGTTCGGAACTCTGTCCTAAAATGCTTCTGATAGTGCTTGTCTTGGACCTTCATTTTTATTTCTTTTCTCTCACTCCTTCTAAGCAGACACCACTGTGTTGAATGTACAGACTTGTTTCACTCAATCTGCCATTTCATGTTCAACTTTTTATTTTCTTAACTACAAAGGTAGAATAGAGGTATGCAAGGAATTTTTTTTAAAAAACAGATCTGTTTAAATGGAACAGAAAATACGTCTACATATACAGGTTGTTCTATGCTACCTGAAAAATTCAGCTTAGAACAGGTGATGACACAGTCTCAGCATCAGACAGTCCTTCACTGTAACACACTCCGGCAGCTTTGTGGTGGGCAAGTATACCTCATTTCTTTTAATAGGTAATTGATAAATTACAAATGAGGCTATTTAATCAAGACAAGCATAGATAACTTCCTTAACAATCCACAATATCACAAAGGCCTGTACATTACTTTAAACATTTAGATTTCTTTGCCATACAGGTAAATGCCAGCTGTACGCACAGAGTTGTGATCTGGTACAAAAAGTATTTTTTTCACTTTTTAAGATGAGAAATATATATATATTCCTGTGATTCTTGCCTGGATGTTTCAATTTATTTGACTTCATGGTCTTGTCTTTGCCATGATTTTCCTTCCTTTCTGGATCTGTCCCTCTGTTTAGCTACCAGAGGAATGCAGCTGACATCTAAGAAATTTCCTTCATGTATCTTAAATGTTCTGATTTATCACTTACTGTTTCACCTGATGGGATTAATCTACCCTTCTGACATGCATTGTAACCCTTCTCTCAATTAGCCTCTATCCACTGGAAGTTTAACTGCCATCTATAAGGCAGTGCTTGCTGATGGCATCTCTTGGGAAATACAGAGCTGCAGTATGTTTGTACTGTTTTCTTTCACATCTGTCTTTATGATCACTAGATCACTTTTTCTGATTTAAAAACAAAATTGTCATTACAAGGAGTAGCAAGTGAAGAATCCTGTGTCTTTTTAGCATTCTGATTCTTCTGTTTGAAACAGACCTTGGCTCCTATTCTCAGAACAGTTTGAAAGACAAGGTCATATAATGTGACTTTCCCATTTAAACAATATTAGACGGTAATTTTTCAATTCAGACTATCCTATAGTGCTCTGATCTTATTCCTTTAGAGAGATGAGGACTGCACCTAAAAAAAAGGGGACAAAAAAATCAAACCAAAAGTGTTTTATGTATATGAACTCCCTGGAGGGGGAAAAAAAAAATCATTTAAAGTTGATTCTGGGCACCTTCCTTTTTTTCAGTCCTTTACAGTACACTGCAGAATATTTGAAAAATTTCTTTTCTTATCATGCACGGACAGCAGCTCCTCCAGTCTTAAATGGAGTAACCATTAACAATCAAATAGGCAATCCCTCACATTCCCTAACAAATAGACAAAAAACATGAACAAGATAAATTAAAGCAGATTTGTTTAATCTTAAATTCAACATCATAATCTTTTTTGCATAAATTGTTCCTTCCTCTCCCTAAAATATCTACTTTCTAAAGTAATATATGAGCAACCACACTATCATTTGTTCAAGAATTTCAAGTACAATACAGATGCAATATGAACATCTTCCCTCTTCTTTCTATTTGGTACAATGGAATATGGGGATGCTATCATGTAAACTGACATTTAATATCAATCTAGAATAAGCAGGTCAGGAAGGCTCTGTAAAAGATCATGCTTCCTGTAAGGTCAATGGAAATAAAAGGGAATATCCATTCCATCACAACATAAGCATCTAAAACTAGTAGCATTCTTCTTTTCTATAGGAAGTCTGCCCTTAGCTCCCTTCATGTATGAAGGGAGATATATGTCTACTTCAAAACAGTAACTCTGGAAAGAATCTAGATAGCTACTTTAAACTTTACACCAAAAATACGTTAAATTAATTCAGCTTCAAAGAATAATCCCAAGGATAATCCAAACAAAAAATATAAAAATTGTTACCAATCACTTTAATAAAAACAAGTCCTAAGACATAAACATTACCAGCAAAGGTAAGGAGTTACAATGGAAAGGTATAACAATTTTTTTTTGCCTTGCCTTCTCTTAACATTACAAGCATCTTGTCTAGTTCCAGCCAAAAACCCTATAAATAACACCTAAAGTCTGAAGATTTAGGTTATGGGATACAGGAAGCCTCTACCTCTCCTTGTCCTGTCATTCAGGCAGGTATACTCCAAGATTCTTTGCAGAAAAGGCAAGACTTAATTGACAGAAGCGTTGTTACGGACTGAGGAAGGATTTGTGATTAACAGATGTGTGGGACTTTAAAATACTTCTGTGAAATCTAAATGTGGGACCTAATGAGGTGGAATGATTTAACCTATCCAAGGCCTACAAGGACAGACTGTTTACTTTCAGAGAGAGAGATGCACTTTCAGAGGGTGACTCAGATTCTCTGATTCATACCTCTCGTGGTGGTCTCTCTCTATCCATGTTGTCTTGGGATTCCTGAGTTAGTTTCCCACTAATGGGAGAGAGAGTGGGAGGAATTCAGACTATACAACAGATATAAGCCTTTCAAGTACTTTATTTTCTCTTTCATGTGCAATCCCTTATTTGTTTGCTTGGTTTTGTACATTTAGTATGTTTTTCTTTCATACACGTTGGTGAAAAGATATATAGCCATTAAATAAAGCATTATTTATGTGGCTTTCATTAATTGAATGATAACTGGTTTAGAGGAAAGGCTGAGAAAGCTGGGATTGTTCAGTCTGGAAAAGAGAAGGCTCTGAGGAGATCTTATTGAGATCTTACAATATTTGAAGGATGCTGATAAGAAAGATGGGCAGAAACTTTTTGGTAGGGCTAGTTGTGATAGGACAAGTAAGTAATGGTTTTAAACTAAAAAAAAAGGTAGATTCAGATTATCTATAAGGAAGAAATTCTTTACTGTGGGGGTAGTGAGACACTGGAACAAGTTGCTCAGGGAGGTGGTAGATGCCCTATCTCTGGAAAAATTCAAGGTTGGGTTGGACAGGGCTCTGAGCAACCTGATATAATGGAAAATGTCCCTGATCACTGCAGGGCATGTTGTACTGGATGACTTTTAGTGGTACCTTTCAATCCAAACTATTTTATGATAGATACCAACCAAAATATTCTTCTCAGTCCTGCCCAATTTCTGGCAGCTCCTTTTGTTCCCAAGAAACAGTGTCTTCCGCAAGGTATCATTAAAACTCTCTCTCCTTTGAACCTCACATTCTTCAATTATTTATGAGCAATGTAATTCATGAATTTGCTTGACGTGAATACTCAGAATATTGGTCAAGGAATTGATTAGATCCTCAGTATTTGCAAAGTATTTGAAGAGAATTTCTATTTCCCTCTAACTTGTGTCTTTATACTGTCACCAGTCATTTAACTATGCATGGTAATGCATTCATTTTCACAGGAGCTTCTACCATGTGTTCAACCACTGCTAAGAGTAAACTTTAAAAAAGTGGGAGATTTGAAGTGATTGATATTTCAGAAACACAAAATAAATGGGAACTGAACAGGTATCCAAGATACATTGCCTAAAATCCTGCTAAATAAACCTTTTTGTGTTATGTAGCAGGCTGATGATGCCCACCGTAGTGGTTCACCTCCCTTTATTGTGTACTGTATTTGTTTTGCCTGGCTTTCTCCACTGAGAGGGAAGCAAACACCACTGATGTATATTACAGATCCACTCCTTCCAGAATGAGAGGAGCTTTAGTTTTAAAAAGTAGCTAAGAACCCATAAAAATGAGCTGTCATGTTCTTCTAAGACTCAAAGCAAATTGACATGGTTGTTGGATTTCCTGTAATTTGTCTAACAAACAAACCAAAGAAAATATTCATCAACAGGAAGATGACAGAAAACAGTTTAAAGCTGATGGTAATTGTTCTTAGATTCCCATCACAGCAAATTGGTTTTCGAGTTATGAGGAAAAAATATAACTTCAAATGAGACGCTGTTGTGATAGTTTTGTATTTAAGAAAAAATGAAACAGGAGTCTTGGAGTTATATTCTAGTTCTACACTTTTTTAACTAAAATGGGTTTGCCAATATGGATGACAGTTTGATAATGGTCTGTTTATTGTAGGGCCTGCCTCGTTTTGGAGTCTAGTTAAGTCAGTTGCCAAAGTAGATCAGTATAATGAAGGTAGATGAATACAATGGCGTTCAGGTTACACTTGTTAGAATGGCAATATCTACCATTACCAACAGCTAGGCTGATTTTTTCACCTGACATTATGAGGTAAAGCTATTTAAGGAACTAAGAATTGTTCCAGTAACTTGTATTAATCTATTGTTTTGTTTTATGTAAAATCACAATAATACAGTTGTTTAGTTAAGCCAGTGATATATATACTAAGCTTACTGAGCAGTGGGTGGTCAAAAACTAAGCAATCTCAGATATGGGGTAGAAAACTGAAATCCTTTTTTGAACACGTGCTTCGCGATATAAAGGTCTTGGGGGCAGGACATGTTAATGAGGAGGATGAGCCATGTTAATTAGGGAATTATGTGAGGATTTAGGGGTTTAGACATGGTCTGATACAATCATCTCAAGAGTCCTTTCTTATTTCTGCTGCAGCAGTCAGGTTAAATCCATAAGCTTGAATCTTTAACAGGTCTTGTAAGAAGGGTCCGGTTCTTCAGATCACAGGATTCTTGTCAGCCCCTGTTGCCCAAGGTTTATGGCTCTTTTCTGCAGATATTATATTTCTGGGATCCTACACTGAGTTACTTCCATGAGGCCATGTGTCTGTCAAGGAGCCTTTGTTCATTCTGCAGAACAAATTTTAAAATGAAAATGCAGTTACTAGGAGACACACAAAAAAAAAGAGAAAAAAGATAAAACATGATTAATGAATTGTCTTAGATCATCATAAATTGCTAATAGCTCTCCATCCCCAGGACCTCAGACCCTATTATGTCAGGGTGCAATACAAATTGCCAGCATTTAAACCATCTGGACTTCTTTACATAATTCAAAAAAACAGCGCCTGTTCAGACTTAACCTCAGACTCAGTGTCAATATCCTAAATATTTTTCCTTAATTGTTGTACAGTTGTGAAACAATCTCCACAGCTTTAGAATCCCCATATATCTTGAAACTCACTTTCAATGTCATTTATCATTGCATCTGAAGTGAAACAATAGTCACTGACAGGCTTTTATGGACATATTTAGTTTATAAGTACAGGCCTCTTAAAAGAAGTGGAAGACTCTTTTTCTTTGAGTAACTCATTTGGCAATATCTGAAGCATCATCTCTTTAGGAAACAAAACTTTCACTGAATTATTTTCCTCTCTAGAAGTAGAGTTCAGCCCTTGTATAACTGTTTTTCTAAACTTAAATTATCAGCAACCTAGTTGTAGTATTTTTCATGCTTATTCATTTAATTAACTCTTCCAGTATTGAACTTACATAGCAGGAAAAAGATTTTATGTTATTATGACTAATTATTTTAAAAGAAGTGAATGAACTGAGACTGTAGAAACCCAGAATTAAAAAAAATCAAACAAGGGAATACGATCCTAAGACCTTTATTTTAATATCTCTCTAAACTGGTTGCAGAGTGTCTACATCTGCCTGAAACATCTCAAGTTATTTTAACAGATTCAGAATCGTACAAATTCATATTCAGGACTTTAATAAAGTCATACACCCTTGCACTAAAATGTCCCTCCAGAAGATAGGAAAAGGCGTCCAAAATAGGCACAAGGATGTGTTAGAATTTCAGTTTACAGCTATTCAGATTACTATTGGACTCCACTTCTACCTCACAGAATCTTTTCTGTGGAGGCTTGTCTTAGAATTATAAAATTGCATAAAAGTATAATTTTAATGCTTTTAGCTTTATTTCTGTCATGGAAGCTTCAGTTTACAAGTTAGGGTCTGAAACACAGATATGGAAATATCCCTTTTTATGACAAAATTACTCTTTTCAGATCAAGAACAGTAGTGCATTCACATGCACAACAAACATGTCATAAAAATAAAGCTTATGTTTACTGATAATGGATTCATTAGGATCTCTATCCTGTTGCCAACAGACACAGGAAAAACTTCTTTGGCTACATTTGCTGGCTACTCCCAGTGTTGGTGGAAGAACTGAAATATCTTTCAATAGCATCCAAGTGAAAGAAGATCTTTGTTCTGTGTTCTAGTGGAACTGAAAACACACATTTTGAAACTCAAAGGTGTATGCTCTAAGAAGACTTAGAAGAACTGTTAACTGAGGAGGTTCCAAGAGGGGAAGTTAGGCTAAATATGTCAATGTAAATTTATGATGAGTTCTAGGGGCCCAGACACTTTTAGTTTCCAAGAAATCTCAAAGCACTGCAGAATATGAAGGAAATTATTTTTGAATGTACTTTACAAAAGCAGATTCATAGACTGCATAACTTTGTTTGAATAAAATATTTAAATGAAGTTTAAACTTTCCTTACTAGGAACACAAAATATTTCCGTGGTATAGCTTGCAAGAGATTGAAATATATATATATAGAAAGTATTAAGTTATCCTTTAAGGCTCTAGGCAAAGTTATTAGTTGCATATTAGTATTTTTAGTATCAATATAAATAAAATATTTCTCCAAATTTCTTTTGTCTTTTATAGTCTATTTAAAAAATCTTAACAGTATGAGTGATTGAGGAAAGAAGTGGGTTCAAATTTGGTTTCCTATCAGTTATAAGAGATATCAGCTCTTTGGGTGCTCACAAGGATGGTCACCTTGACAAAATGTCAGGTGACAAGACAGGAATGTGGGTGTAACAGTGTGAGTGAAGTGGACTCCCAAAACTGCCCAAGGATTCATTTCATCCCAGTTAGAATATGGGAGCAAGGACAATGACAAACAGACGGGCTAAGCAGTAATGAAGGAATTATTAAGGGACTGTTAAAGAACAAGTAGAGCCAGCTTTGAAAGAAGTATAACAAATGTGAAAATTATATTAATTAGAGAAGAAACTTTGCAAAGGAAAGATCAGCAACAATCTGGGTGACTTTGTGGCACTGAGGTTCTGCACGAACTTGTAAGCATGGCCCTACACGAACACTCCCAGTAGCAAAAAAAGTGCAACATATTGAAAACTGGAGTCCATGACTACCTTCATCTTGTCTGCCTCTCACGAATAGCCTCATCCTGTTGCTTATCATTGCTTTCACTCCCAGGGTTAGGCAGACAGTCCTGTATAGAAAACAAAATTGAATTTCCTATATCAATCCTTCCAGGAACAGTAGAAGTAAGAAAAAAGTAAATGATGGTGGCTGTCCACTCTGCTTCTAGTTAATAATTTTTTTTTCATCTAATGTGGTATGTAGCAGACCCCTGAGATGTAGTTGAGAAAGAAGTTGACAAAAAGGAGTCCTGCTGAAAATTGTTCTATTTTGCATATCTACTAAGCAAGAGAAACTGCTAAGGTATTTGATGCTGTCTTTTAGTGACATTCACAACACATTTAGCCATTTAAAACTGGTAGTTTGCGTATATAGTGAATGAAAAAAGAAAACATTTTTAGAGAATTAGGGATGCTAACATAATCAGCTTGAAGAAACAACATGATATCTTTTGCTTGGTACAAAATAATCTCAGAAGAGATATTTGCCTTACCTCAATTTTATGAATCATATTTTAATTCATAAAAAATGTTCTACTAAAAATCCTACATGACTATGAGATGATCACTGCTTTCAGTACATCACACATCATGGTTTTTCCTAGCTATCTGGTCATTTTTCTGCTATCATATACTTCAAGTAAGTCAGACCAAACTCTCTAGGAAAGTTTTTAAACACACACAAACATGTAAGCTTAATTTCCCTTCTCAACAGGACTTAATTTTCCCCCTTAAATGGGAGTTATAATGGGTCAATATGTGTTTGATATTTACCTTTCCATAAATGCATGGGAACAGTTCAGCTCCTACTTATTGCATCACTATTAAAGCATGTTGAACCATACCCTTTCAGTTAGATATTTTAACTCATTCAGACATTTACATTAGGATATACTCAGTGTTCCTGGAACCTTTGCTGGAGCCATTTCAGGGACTTCGGTTCACCAACAAAGTTTTGAAATGCAGGAAGTTTTGCATAGAATGCTCCTACAATTTCTTTGCTAAGTTCTTTTGAAGATGTGTATATTAGGAAATGGTCTATTATTAAACTGAATAGTCAAATAACTTATATATGTAGTTCATAGATGTAGTGGAATATGTGGAAGTAAGGATGTACAGTTTGTGAGGATAACTTATTACTGGGTACTCAACACAAAAAACTAGGGGAAGATACAGGAGAAGTAATTAGTTAAACACCCAGATGCACATACCCTGATGAGCAATGGATTATAGAGACAATATCAAAATCCAGAGCTTCCAGGTACCTTATTGAGACAGGCCATGGACAGAACCACTCAAAGGCTTGAGAACCTTCACACAGATGTTTTGTAACTGATAAGAAATGGGCAACATGATTATCCCGAGACCCATGAGAAAGAAGAAATTTATTATGGGATATTCGAAGGGGCTTGTGAGATTGTGGAGTTTGTGATAGAATGCTTAGGAGAAGGACCTAAGAAAGTAGTGTGTAAACAAGTCAGTGGTCTGGCATACTTGAATGGATAAGCCCTGGCCATGACTATCACAGTGTGTTGAGTTTTCTTATTAAACCTTTCTCCTTAGTGTTTTTCTATGTGAGTGTGCTCTGTGTGTTCGTACATGTGTGTGTGAGACCTGCTAGTGATCATGAAGCAGGACTAGCTGGTCAGTAGGAAGAGTGGTCTAAGTGGTTGCTATGGAAAATAGAGACTGTGTGTGGCTCAAAGGATCTTATAGGAGGGAGATCTGTCAGTTGGAGAGACTGGGACCTGGGGCCAGCTACTGGAGGGATTGATTTATGTGTGCATGATGCTACCAGATTGCAAGCTGGACTAGCCGGTGAGTTATGTTATAGGGTCTGGGAGCCAGTTACTGAACAGGTCATAGGTCTGCAGCTGGATACTGGAGATACTGGGAGCAGCTACTACAGGGATCCTAGGATGGGGCCAGTCACTAGAACATTCCATTTGTGAATGCATGAGTCAGTAAGCTTTGAAGTTAATGAGTCTGCAGGTAAGAACAGGAGCATAGAATCACAGACTCATAGAATGACTTGGATTGTAAGGGAAACTTAAAAGCCATGTAGTACAATCTTCAACAGGGATCATCTATTTGAAAATCAGTGTCTCACCCAACCTGACTTGGTAAGATTCCAGGGATGGGGAATCTACCACTCTCTGGGCAACCTGTTTAAGTATCTTATTACCCACAAAGTAAAGAAATTCTTGGTCCTGGAGTTCACCGGCTTTGGCATCCCTTTAGCTCATAGTCCTAGGAGACACTCCTGAGTCGCACTTTGCATACAGAGGAAGGGAGGTGCAGGCACTAGGCTCCTCCTTCTAAGAACCCTCAGCCCCACTGGAGCCCTTACATTCCTTCAGCACAAAACCTGTGTGGAGAATACCAAAAGTAATCAACATGACACAGAAAAGGAGAGGATATGTGTAAGTGCCCCATCCTGTGCAGTGATGGAAAGTTAATTAGGTGAACACTCTTCCAAAGGAGGTTACAGCCATATCATGCGCTATGTGATAGACAGACAAAAAGTTGCTGGTTCCCATGAATTTGATCTGGAAGCAAACACAATTCTTTCTTGACCAGCAACCTGACAGCTGCTTGGATCTGGGCTGCATTAAACAGACCCAACATACCCGTTGACATTACTAAAAGTAAAAGTAAAAATGCATTTTTTCCCCGTGTCCTGTACCTAGCATGGCCATCCTCTGAATCTCTTAAAGATGGTGAAATTCAGTTCTCATATAGAATTTTCCAAGTACAAGGGAATAAATTCTTTCTTGTCTGTGAAAGTGCCCAGAGGAAAATCTAAACCATGGAATCAATTTAGCACTGTACAGATACAGTGTAATATGTTTCCTGTTATGTATCAAAAATTCATAGCCAAGTGTTATTGATAAAAAACCCATCTTTTTTTATCTTTCCAATGTACTGAAGAGAGAAGAAATGGTGACAGAAGAGAAATAATGTTAGTGCTACTTCTTTTGTCAGCTAGATTTTCCCATTCTGTTTAAATTTTTGCTGTTTTTCTATTTTTTTCTGTAAGTAATATGTAGGCTGCTGACAAAATCACTTTTCCTTGACCTCTTTCAAAATACTGGCAAATATACAAAACATCAGAACAAACTTTGTAGTTTTCACAGAGGGTAAAACTTTCAATTTCATTGACAAATTTCATTCTTTTAGGATTAAAAATGTCACTCATATCCTGGATCCATCTTGATATTTCCTTGTCTATTTGTTTATCCAAAACTGTTAAAGAATGGAACAGCTATTAACTGTGGAGGCAAGTACTGTAGAAACCCCAGTGCAAAATTACAAGGCGGAATTTGCCTGTGCTACCTTGCTTGCTCTCAAGGGCTAGTAAGATACTATATGGTAGTCATATCTTAGCAGCTTTGTTAAATACATTAAGGAGTATTAAATCCATTAAAATATTTTAAACTTATTTATAAACTGATGATCTCTGAGGAAGCCATCAGAGAAAGTCTTACTTAATCAGTCATGTTCTACAGCACATATCTTGAATTATTTTCTTACACCTTAGGAAAAAATGCTTCCTTCTCTTTAGAAACTATGACAACTCATTCATTGCAAACTGTACATCAGGTATTTAGGTTTTTCTTTAACCTTCCTGTTTGCATATAAACAAATACATATATAAATATATAAATGTGTAATCACAAAATTATAGAATGCTTTGGGTTGGAAAGGACCTTAAAGATCACTTAGTTTCAATTCCCCTGTCACAGACAGGGACACACCTTCCACTAACCAGGTTGGTCAGAGCTCCATCCAACCTGACCTTGAACACTTCCAGACATGGGACATACACAACTCTGGTCAACCTCTTTCAATGGCTCACCACCTTTGCAATCAAGAATTGCTTCCTAATATCTAATCAAAACTACACTCTTGTTTGGAAGCTATTCCCCCATGTCCTATCACTACATGTAAATAGTCTCTCTCTCTCTTTCTTGTAGGCTCCCTTCAGGTGGTGGAAGGCTGCAAATAGGTCACCCTGAAGCCTTCTCTTTTCCAGGCTGAACAAACTCAATTCTCTCAGCCTTTCCTCATAGGAGAAGAGCTACAACCCTCTAATCACCTTGGTGGCCTTCCTCTGGGCTCACTCCAACAGGTAAGTGTCTTTCCTTCTCTGGGACTCCGGACCTGGATACAGTAGTCCAGGTGGGGTCTTACCAGGGTGGACTAGAGGGGTAGAATCATCTCCAGCAACCTGCTGGTCACAGTTCTTTTGATGCAGCCCAGGATACAATTGGCTTGATGGGTTGTGAGAGCACATTATCAGCTCTTGTCCAGCTTTCCTACTTGCCAGGGCTGCTCTTGATCTGTTCATCCCACAACCTATATTGATACTGGGGGTTGGCCTGAGCCAGGTGCAGGACCTTGGTCCCTCTGGATGGCATCCCATCCTTCAGGTGTGTCAACTACACCACTCAGCTTGGAGTCATTCACAAACTTGCTGAGGGTGTATTTGATCCCTTTGTCTATGTCATTACTGAAGCTATTAAATAACTCTTGTCCCAGTAGGGACCCCTGAGGGACACCACTTATTGATATCCATCATGACTTTGAGCCACATACATACTGCATTTTTTTACAGAGTAGATGAGCACTTAGAATTATGTTCTGATTAACTTACTATGTTAGGGAGATGAAAGATATATTTAAACTATTCCAGGGATTAATTTAGGGATTTAGCTTTTAATATAGAGGTACTCAGGTGCCTCCATGTGCCAAGTCAGTCTTTTCATGAGTCACACTAAGTACCAACACACAGAGGGCATATACAGTAGAAATCTTGACAAAGATCTGTAAAAGTGAGACTCTCATAACATGATACACAGGAATACTTGTCTTGTATTAGGCCTTCATTTGAAAAAATTCAATTACTAATGGTGAGTATTACTGTTATGATAAACCCCAAAGACATATTCTCATGATCATTATCCCCAAATTCATCATCTTCCACGTAGTTGGTTATCATTGTGCCTGGTTTCAGTGAAGAGGCAGAAAGGTATGCACTTATCTCCTTTAAATATCGACATTAAGTATATCTACTTATGTATGTGTTGATATGAAACACGAAATGGAGTAAATGGAGATCCTTCACATTTCCATATAAAGCCTCAGTTACCCACAACAATAGGAAACTTCTCACTGAGTCAAGTCAATTATAGCAAATGCTGCTTGTTTACCAACTCAATATATAAACACAGTGTCCTAGTTAGAACAACTGGGACCAGTTCATTGCTGTATGGGTGTAACCCAAAACTGTAAACCCAAAAAATTCTATAGCCTTCTAGGGTATTTCCCAGAAACTGTTACACCATCTGCCCAGAGCAGGCCTGACTCCTCAGGCTATAAAATGGGTGTTAAGAGGCCTGAGAGACAAGAGGATGCTCCTGTCCTCACACATTGTGGAACTCTCTGCCCTGAGGGAGATACTGGGCATTCCTGCTTGAACTGATGGATATATATTCTTGGATATATAATCTTGGGGTCTTTGGACTCTTTTTACCACTTGTGGGATCCAGAGGAGGACTGCAGACCACCACTCTCAACCAGACTGTAGACCACTACTCTCAACAAGACTGCAATCACCACTCTCAACCAGACTGCAACAGCACTCTCACCAAAAGGTTTTCCCCTCTCCTTTTATTTTGGACTCAGGGGGCCCAACGAACACCACTGTGTTCATGCCCCAGGTTGCTGGGTTGTACATTTGGGTTTTGTGGGTTAAAACCACTTGTTTGTCTGCATAATCATACTTATTGTATTATTTTATTAAATTGTTATTCTGGCTTATAATCTCTCTTTTTAGTTGGGTTCATTTCCCTTGCTGGTTTACCTTTAAACCGGTACACACAGAAATGACACTATGGGATCTAGTCTAGTATCTTGAGCCACTTCCTCAGAGATACTACTTTAAATTTGCATTATTCTTACACTTTCCGAAGTCCTGTGTCTTGGCATGTCAGGTCCTGTCTGGAGGTCCTTGTGCCAGTGTTGGTGGTTTATGTTGTATAGCTCTAAAGAGATTTGGCTTCTTTGCATATGTCAATTCACTTGTTCAGTATATGTTAACATTTAGTGTCTATGATAATTTTTAACAAGCAGATGAACACCTTTCCTGTGTGTTACGTAAAGAACATACAATGGCTAGCTTTAAGCCTAACACCTGCTAGTTTCATTTGAATCACTTATGAGGTAAGTCAGTGAAAAATTACCTGCTATATACTTACATAACTCAGTTTTTCAGACCATTTCTAAAAAATGGTCTAGCATTGTTTGAAAAGTCCTTCTATACATAGTAATTTCTTATAAAATAGAAACAACTTTGGTAACTTGTTCATCCTTGTAGCATTTATCCAAACAAAGAGACGTTACAGAATGTTATTACTTTGCTGCTACACAGATTTTGATATTCAAGTGGAGAAAAGGAGGTAGAACTTCAAATAGAATTCAAGATGCAGATATGTAATGGATTTATACAGCAGGATAATGATTTTTTCATTATCATTATTATTTTATTTTCTTCTCTATTCCATTTCTATCAGCTTCTAACATCTCATTTGCTTTTTGGAACTGCCAAATTGTATTGAACTGACACTTTCACAGTTTCTCTCTCATATTCCTAAGAGCTTTTCTCAAACACTAATACTTGGCTCAAAAAATCATTATACATATGAATGTAATTTTTTTCATATGTGCTTCACTGTACATATGTACACACACATATGTGCACTGTGTTATTAACATTCATTTTTTGTCTTCGCTACTGTTAGTATAATCAGCAAACTTTGTCACTACAATTCTTTCCAGATCATTTATGAATAGAATGAGTAATAGTCTCTTTTAGAGACTCCTTTGAGTTTTATTCATGATGTTTCTCTATTGTGGAAATTAGATGTACTGGTTTAAAGGTTAACCAGCAGGGGAAACCAACCCAACTCAAAAGAGAGATTACAAGTCAGAATAACAATTTAATAAAATAATACAATAAGTACGACCACGCAGACAAGCAACAGGCTCTAACCCACAAAGCCCAAATGTACAACCCAGCACCCCGGGGCACAAACAAAGCGGTGCTCCCTGGGCCCCCCCCCACGAGCCCAAACAAAAGGGAGAGGGGAAAAACCTGCCAGTGGGAGAGCTGCTGCAGTCCGGCCAAAAGTGGTGATTGCAGTCCAGCCGAGGGTGGTGGCCTCAGTCCGGCTGAGAGCGGTGAGCTGCAGTCTGGCTGAGAGCGGTGAGCTGCAGTCTGGCTGAGAGCGGTGAGCTGCAGTC
>NW_020884930.1:2170751-2216989 GCF_003945725.1 Corapipo altera
CTGAGAGCGGTGAGCTGCAGTCTGGCTGAGAGCGGTGAGCTGCAGTCCTCCTCTGGATCCCAGGAGTGGTAGAAAGGTTCTGAAACTCTGGGTTTATATATTCTCCAGCTCAGGCAGGAAAGCTCAGTCCCTCCCTCAGAGCGGGGAATTCCATAAAAGGATGCTCAGTCCTTCCCTCATAGTAGGGAATTCCATAAAAGGGCATGAGGACAGGAACATCCCCCCACCTCAACGGCCTCTACTGACAACAGTTTCTGGAAATGGCATGGAAGGCTATAGAATACACAGTTTTGGGCTACCCCATTCAGTGATGAATTGGTCCCAGTTTTTCTAACTAGGACATTAGGTGACAATGCTTTTTTCTTTTTCCTTGTAGTTTAATAATTTTAACTCCTTTGCTTTCACGACTAAATTTCTTCAAGAGTGTTTGGAGAAGAATCTTACTAAATGCCTTTTGGAAATCCAGAAAAGCGTATCAACTCAATTAACATTATTTACATGTTTCAAGAACTCTAATAGATGGTTTGGTTACTAGAGTAATTCTGATTCAACTGTCATGTATTATATTTACCCATGTTTACAAGTCCCTCTCCTAAGGTCACTTTACTCAATAGAGCAGTTTACTTGGCTGCAATTTTTCAGATTTTGTACAAAGCTCTCTAAAAAATCATTTCCACTTTAACCATCATGAGGCAGTTTTAGGAAGACATGAATCTACGCAATTCATAAATCAGTTATTTCTAATTACAAGAGAAATTTGATACTTATCATTCTATTAACCGTTGTATAACATCTTATACTGACATTTCAACTTGAGATGATACTGTGATAGTCACATCCATGAAGACAGTTTGACCTCTCCATGTTCTTCCATTCTCAAAAGAGATACAGAATTTTGTATGTCCACAGACGTTTGTGTCAGGAAAAAATTTGCCCAGTATACTATCAAATAAAGTTAAATAAACATAAAGAATAGTTACAGGGGGAGTATGTTTGTCTAGCAGTCAGACACCCATACAGCTGCTTACTCACACCCCCTTTTCCACAGGACAAGGGCAGAAAAGAGGATGGAAAATCTCATGGGTTGAGATAAAGTCAGGGAGATCACTTAATAATCACTGCCATGATCAAACATAGTCAGCTGGTAGGAAATTAATTTAATTTATTGACAGTTAAAATAAGTTTGGATAGTAAGAAACACAGAAAAATTAAACCACCAACTTGCCCTCCGTTTTTCCAGGGTCCTGACTTTCTTATATTCCAGATTTCTCTATCTCCATGTTTGAGGGAGATGAATGGGGAGTGAGGGCTGTGATCAGTCCATAACAAATTTTCTCTGCAGCCCCTTCCTCCTCACACTACTCCCCTGCTCCAGTGTGGGGACATTCAACAAGTTGCAGTCCTTGAGAAAGAACATGATCCAGATTAGGGTCCTCCATGAGCACAGTGTCCACCATGGTCTCTTGCACAAGCTCCTGAGGAATCTCTGCTCTGGTCTTTGAAACACTGTCTCCTTTTCTTTCTTCTTTGCCCCTGGTGATTGCGGGGATGCTTCTCATCTTTTTTTTCCCTCACTGCTCACTACCTGTGTAGTATTTTCAACCATTCTTAAATATATTTTCCCAGAGGCACTAAACACTTTGTTGACGGGTTCAGTTGTGTACACCATTGGTTCCACTGGAGCCAGCTGGAACTAATTGAGTGCGTAATGGGGAAGCTCTGGACTCTCCTCATAGAGGAGGCAAGCACCTGGGCACTGATAGCAGATACAGTGACTAAATTTGCTGTAAGCCACCAAGCGGTCCCTGGAAAGGAGATCAGCCAACTTATTCCACTCACAAGGAACTTACTGTGACAGATGCAACTTTAGAGTGTGAAGAAACGCAGACTCATCACAGAATTTAGCATGGTCCAACTTAAGACATCTGCTACAAAGAGTCTTTTTTTTTTTTTCATATCTAAGATAGTGTCTAATTACCTTCTGCATTGACTAGAGAGGTAGTTTAGAATCATATTCACACCAGTTGCCATAATATTTCCTAGATAAAGGCTCAGGAAAAAAACAATACTAAGGAAATAGTGTCTAAACAGCATTTAAAATCCTTCTTCTCTCTCTGGGCTAAGAGAATGGCAAAAACTCTCTGAAGATTAAATATCTAAATTTTCCCTTTTTAGACACAGAGGGAAGAAGACTGAGCTGATGAAAGCCATCTTATTCTTAAGAAGAGACAGATTCTCTTGAACTTGGGGGCTTTGGAGTCCAGTGGCTCCACACGTCAGGCACAATGATAGAATGAGTCAACCGTCTCCAAATGTGAAATTTACCAATTCATCAACTGATGATGATTCAGAACTCCAGTTGTGTCTAGAAAACTAGAGGTGGAGTCATACTGTTTTTCTCCTTCAATGCTTCTTAATAGTAAGTGTAAGTGTCACCTTGCTCAAAAATTTAACTATTATGAATCACATTTTTGGTGCTCAGGGTGTGGAGTGCTTAGTCATGCAACTCTTTATTGGTGATTCTACTAATTTCAATACAGAGTATTGAAACAATTGGCCAGTGGCAATCATGTGATTCATGAAAGGTCACAAAACTAATCTGACTGTGCTGGGAAGTTGAATATTATTCCAGTTAGATTAGTGCGGCTATCACCTAGGTATCTTTTTCACTCTAGAACAAGACTACGGCAGCAGCTGCAAAACTACTTTATGTTCTATACAGATGGAAAGAATCAACCTTAGAGGAACTCCTGAGGTTGCCAGGCTGCAGTCTGGGACTAACTGCTGCAATAATCCATGTAAAGAGTATGAAGAAAAAGAGACACAGGGGAATAAGATTACCAGTGCTAAAATAATTACTTTTTATGTATAAAAAAGAAAGCTCTGCATGAACTGTACAGCTTCCGAGATAAACAGGCACATATGAATGGGCTGGCGTAATTTGGAGAGAGGTGGGAGAAGTGAAGCGAGAGCTTTTGTCCCCTAAGGAGCTGTTCCTGCAACCCACATCAACAAAGGCATACGTACTGCTCAGCACCATGTAGCCTGACCCATCAAAGGAATAATTTAATCTTCAGAACTTTCAATTTCTTGTCTCTCTGAACCACACAGGTTCAATTCTTTTAATTAACATTTAAATGAGATTACAATTCCCTGTTTGCATTTTCAAAGGTCATTAGGACTTTACAGCATTAGGCAATGTCCCTTTCATATGAAAGGGTTTGAGAAAAGTTCTCACATCCAGACATTTTATACTTTCCCGGTACTGTTGATCTGGATTTATTTTGCTGCTTCCTCTTTAACTAGTGATTGTACCTAAGCTTGATAAGTAATACAGCCAGAAAAATGTGCATGGTCCAGATTTTCTCCAAAGTTAAGTAAATAGAAACTCCATTGCCAAAATTAATTTCCATATAGTTTAAAACAAAGCTCAGAACTACTCTTGCTAAATACTCTGGTCTTTGTTGCTTTTCTCATTTGTCACAGATTGTTTATCTTTCCCTCATTTCCATCTTTTTATTACATTGGTAATCTTCTGTGCATACAAGTTTATCTGTTCCTTCATCCTCTGAGAGACCTGAGTTTAGAAAGTGCAGTAATGTTTCTCACAAGATATAAACTTGAACTGTATGGTCTAAGACAGCATATAAGCAAAGTGCTATACAAAGGACTGTGTGTGCAAAAGCTTTAGGTTGCATTCAGCATTACAAGCAGAGGGCATTCAGCACTACTGCCTTTGGAAAGTCTCTTTTTCTTCCCACCTACGTCCTGTCCTGCTAACTGATGTCCATATGGGATAGTCCAATAAATGTACCTTCTCAATGCTTTTTGTAATGTGCAAAGTCTCTGCACACATGAATTTCGAGAAAATCACTGGAGGCGCTTTCCATATAGGTGAGGAGTGACCTAATTATACCTGAATTTTAGTTGACTTAAACAAAAGAAATCAAGAAAGGGTTGAGTTTTCGGGGTCAGATTTTGGTAACAGGGTACTATAGAGACGACTTCTGTGAGGAGTTGATAGAAGCTTCCTCCACATCCAACAGAGACAATTAGAGTTGGCTCCAAGAGGGGCCTGCTGCTGGCCAAGGCCGAGCCCACCAGTGATGGTGATAGCACCTCTGGAATAATATATTTAAGAAGGAGGGGGGAAAACCCTGTAACTGCAGACAGAGAGAGGAGTGGGAATATGGGAGAGAAACAACTTTGCAGACACCAAGGTCAGTGAAGAAGGAGGGGGAAGAGGTGCTCCAGGTACTGGAGCAGGGATTCCCCTGCAGTCTGTGGTGAAGGCCATAGTGAGGCAGCTGTGCCTCTGCAGCCGAGGGAGGTCCACGGTGGAGCAGAGATCCACCTGCAGCCTGTGGAGGACCCCACAAAAGTGGATGTACCCAAAGAAAACTGTGACTCCGTGGGAAGCCTGCACTGGAGCAGGCACAACCTGTGGTCTCATGGAGAGAGGACCCTATGCTGGAGCAGGTTTGCTGGCAGGACTTGTGACCTGGCAGGAGACCCATGCTGGAGCAGTCTGTTCCTGCAGGCCTGTACCCTGTGAAAGACACACATAGTTCACCAATAATTGCAGCCCGTGGGAAAGACTCACTGTGCAGAAGTCTGTGGAAGACTGTCTCCCGTGGGAGACTCAGATTTGGTTGTTGTCTGGGCAGCGTCCAGTGGTAGTACAAAACTGCAGGAAAGTCAGGTATGCAAGTTCATGTCACATAATTAAATACAGAGAAGCATGTATTGAGTTTGCTTTCCATTTTCCTTTTTTATTTCCTCTTTGTACTGTGATTCCTGACATTCTTTTCATTGTGTGAGATCTCTGAGTGTTGCTGTTCCCAGCATTTATTCTATTGTCCACATCTCTGTTCTCCTGGTTGACAGGTGAAAGGGATAAAATTGATTTAACTTACATGTCTTATGAAGAGAAAGAGTCTTAAATTAACTCCTAAATGTAGCTGTCTGTTCAATGGAAAGAGGAACCAGCTTCCAAACGCCACCAGATCTGTTATATTCAAGTAAAGCCCTAATGTGATTACTTCAGGCACAGGTTAGGAGTTACAAGTTGGCAATTATGACCTTTGCTAGACTTCTAAGGGGCATTTAAATTTTGGACCCCAAACTGTTTTTCTGATAGACTAGGCTGACCTTGTAGAAGGTCAAAATATTCTTTACCTCTGAGCTCGCTACTGTTCTGAATATAAAGAGTGCCCGACTAGTTGTCAATTATACCCAAACAGGACTCAAAAACTCATCATTCTTCTAACTGAACTGAACTTCTTGTGAACTGTGAGGTTTTATTTCATTTTGAATTGAGGTATTTTCAGAACATGCCTTATGCCTGAAAGTCTTATATCTGCTGGGATCATATGGAAGGGATGATGCTACCTCACCCAGTGTGCCAGAGTGATTCCTGGAACAACTGCCTCACAAAGGAGAACACAGGTTTTATGTCTAAAAGACCTAGCTAGTGCACTTCAAAACAAAATCTGCAATGTACACATAGTGTGGACTGCCATGGAAACAGGACCTGGGAGCAATTTGAGAACATTTGACATTGTGACAGTATTCCAGTACTCCACATCTTCCTTGTAAAACTAGTCCTTCACAGATAATGTAGTATTTCCTCACAAAAGAACAACATGAATAGAAAAACTCCTCAGGATCTTTTTAAACTGATTCTATTACTTTAATCACATTATGATTAAAGACATGCGGTGGGAAGCTGGCCACTGTGACAGAATAACAACTTCCTGGTGTAGAAACAAGGGGAATGCAGCCACACTTGCCATTTGTTATGGTGAGATTGTTTGACTGATGCTGAAAATCAAAGCAAAAATTATCTATGAACCACAACAAAAAAGCATTGCACAGTAAATCTCTTATCTGGCAATTAGACAGTAAGTGAGCTAGTCATGGGTAACAAGAATGCCTCTACATGTCAATTCAGGGTAACACTTTAAATAGAAGAATCCTGGAAAAGTGAAGAAAGATAATCAATATGGTGATTAATGACAGTAATTTCACACAAACATCTGGGAAATTAAACATGCTGTTTAGGAGTTGTTTCTTGCAGTAATGAGTTGCAAACCAAACTTAGTGTCAATATATTGAACAGTGTGGTAGCAACGATGCTTATTTCAGCCTGGAAACTTTTCAGAAATTGAATACTAATATAAAAACATCTTCAAAAACATTTTTCAAATACTTTTTTTTGTTGTTTTCTTGGATGCTGCTTTATCTTTACAGCTAACTACACTGGCTCTCCTGAATTATAATTTGAATATTTCATACTTAGGGGGTTCCCTGGTGGTCTAGTGGTTAGGATGCGGTGCTCTCACCGCCATGGCCCGGGTTTGATTCCTGGTCAGGGAACTTCTCCGGGCAGATGGAGCTCATCAGCCCTGTAAGGCCATCCATCTAAGAGAAGGTCACTCTAAACAAACCTACGTCCTGAGGACCTAGCTGCCACCGTCCAAGCTCGCTTGGCCCTGGCAGATGAACCTTAGGATTAAAGGGTGGGCTCAGTTCAACGTACACTGTGTCTCACCTAAAAAATCCACTGCGCAGGCTCGAAGGGTAAAGACCTTCCCCAAATCTTCGTTCGCGAAGATTGGCCATGATTTCATACTTAAAACATAAAAATAAATAAAAAAGCTCATGGGGGAGAGGAACTTTAGTGAAATGTATGTCTGTAAGTTGCATTTAATATGACACATACTGAAGTAAGAAAATAAGGTTTTAAGTGTTGGAAAAACTCCCTTACTTTCTGAATGTTTGTGCAAAGGATCATAATACACTTCCCTTTGGGTTGAAAGTGACTTAAGCAAACACTGGTTAGGCATTGATCACGATCTAACTTTTTGTACTAGTGAAGCATGGTTCAAATGTGCACCCATAATTTGCATATCTTATAGTAAAATTCTCCTTACCAATACAGACCCATTTTTACCAACACCAGTAGTGCGTTGTCAATATACTTGGAGAAAAGGCAGCTTGACTCATTTGTATGGTAGACTCTAGGACTGAATAATGTTCATTAAAGTGCAATCATTACAACTCATAGTAAGCATCCAGAGTTTTCCCAGTTGACTCAGTAGGTGCTCTGTAAAATATTGGTTTATTTTATTCTTAGTTTCTTTAGAGTGGAAAATGATTATGCCATTGTATGCTGTTTTGACCTGAAGAAAGTAATATATAATACATTCATAAGCTTTAATTCCATTGATTCCAGCTATTGATGTCCAGATGTTTGGTTGATTGTGTTTACTGTTTGTAATAATTCAAACAAGTAACCAGAAACAGTTGGTAAGCAGTGATTCAAAATATTTGTTATTCATAATAGTTTTTGTCTAATTGATTAACACAATATTGATTTTTTCTTGATTGGAAAGGTTTATGAAGAAGAATAATTCCTGGAAGCTAAATTTTTAATTTGGGCCCAAGAATTAAAACAAAAATCTAATGATCTGTCACATAATTGTATGGCAATAGATCTGAAAAACATTGAGTTATGGTAAAAAATTTCTCATATGTTAACTGTGATTGCTAGATGTTTATCAATCAGTTTTCTACCTGTAGGATCACCTTCACTTATGAAGTGAATGGTATTAAGAAGTCAATCAACATGGAAGTTGTTTTAATTCAAATCTTTCAGAAACAACATACTTCCATCAACTCAAGGATTCTAACATATTTAAGACACTCCCCAAGCCATTCCATTTAGAACTGGTGTTTTTCCTGCCTGTCAGTCACCTTCAGATAAGACCCAGTCAGGGCCCTTTTCCTCTCTCATGTGTGAGAACTGAAATCAGTGATTTCTTTTACACATGCACCTCTGATTTAGAATGGAAAAGAGCAAAGCTTCAGGTAGCTTAGGCATGTGATGAGTTTGGCCTCAGGTCTTGATCAACTTACAAACACTGCCTTCTTTCTTGCTGGGACACTGAAACAATAATAACTCTATGTTTTTCTCCATATAGACTGAGCTTGTTCCTGGTTTCCTATGCCCACACATATGCACAGGTGTAGAAAATTCTTTATAGCCTAAGAAGAACTACGTGTTTGTTGACATGGGAGGCGCATAGATCTTTGTAAAGCTGAGCTGGATTGCTAAAGTTTAACAAAACTCTAATTTGCATGTTAGTGTTCTGGTCTTCTATTGTGATTCACTTTCAAGAAATTTTTCATTGTTATTGTGTTTATTCTTCACTTATTTTCTAACTTGAAACATTAGACTCACCTTTTCCTTAAACTTTTCATGTTTTTGTTACATACGACAAAGGAGGGAATTCAGCCACCTGTTCATCATTTTTTAAGTGGCTGTGATGGCAATATCCGATGGCTCTTCAGACATTATAGAAATATGTCCACTGTCACTAACTCCACTTCTTTTCCATAAAAATTGGTTTTTACTACTCTATTTTGATTAGAAAAATCAACTAATGTTTCTTTCACCTTGCTTATACCCAGATATATCCATAATATCTCTATACATTTTCATAATCTGTTATTATACATGGGGCTTTCCTGCTCTGAGCTGCTGTACAGTATCTAAAGAACAGCAGCTATAAATCTCACAGTAACGTATACCAATTTAACCACAATGCCTTTATGAAAATTTTTTTCTGTTCTCTTATTTATTGACAGATTTTTTTTAATTACAACACAATGAAACGATGGTAAGTACATAAGATGCAATAGTATAAAAAGCCATTTTACCCCTTCCCTTGGTTAAGACACTTACAGCAGACAAGAACTGCCCCACCCCAATCCCCCCTTCTCAAAAGAAAACAAAAAATAAATATAAATTAATAAATATAAAACAAATCACTGCACAGCCCTTAACTCTTTGATTGCCATGGCAAGAATCATAATGATGATCCTAGCATTTGACGTTCTGTGGTTAAAGGTTGCCGCAGCAGTCAAAGGGTTATAGCATTGTAAACATAAGTACTTTGTTGAAAATGTTGTCATGTTAATGGTCTACAGCAACGAGATTATTATCATGACCCCTTGACCTTTAATGACACAACAGTATAAGGAGTTAAAGAGATTAGCTTGGTGAGCTGTTACATAGATTAATTAACCCATTTAGTTTAACAATGCACTATGAGGTCTTAATTTACTAATAAGAGACAACTTGTGTATAATAAAACACTGTTCAATGCATTGATCAATAAAATCAATGAAAAAAATCAGTCTAAGCACCACAAATTTTTGCCTGATTATATCTGACAGTCATAATACACTTTAGCACCATTTAGTCAGCCTTGCAATTGCACACAAACAAGCTTTGTGTTTGTCAGTACAAGCTACCTGAAAGAATAACATATGTCAGTTATAAAAAGGTTACTGTATAGAATGCTGTGTGAGCCAATAAAATAAAATAACAATAGTAAAATGAAATTTAGTTGCAGAAAGCAAATAAATGCTCCAGTTATTTTGATACTAACACACATCCTAATGAGCAGAACATGGGCATGAAATGAAGATGAGGCTATGCAGAGAAAAGGGAATAAAAATGAGAAATGTGCTTCACACAGAGAAATTATCACATCCATATTCTTATTTGTCAGGTTTTGCAAATTAAATGAACAACTGTTGGGTAGTTGAAGAAGTAGAGCTTGAAGAGTTTTTGTTTAACAATGTGTGAGTTTTATGGTCATGTTACGCATAAAACCACTTTCAGAAATATCCTATCAACTGCATGAACACCCTTGTCTCTGCATGAAAGGTTGATTTCCTCTTTCTCTGAAGTGGAGAATAAAAAAGCAAATTACTGTGTGGGCAGAGCCACAATCGTAGTAGCTTCTAGCTAACATATAGGAACCAGAACAATTTCTGTTGGAATTATAGAGATGAAGGAAAGTCAACAAGAAGGAAAATGGAATCAATTGCTAAAACAACACCCAACAAGCAGAATTAAGGAAGAAATCAGGTTCTGATAGATACAAGAACACAGCACTTAGAGAGAAAGCAAGGTGCATATTATTCAGAAGGAGAAACAAGGATCTGTATGAAGATTGGAAAACAGTGCACCTTTCTTGTATATATCCATATCAAACCTTGGTTGACTAAAGAATGACAAAACAAACTGCACATGCTTTAACTGCTAACAATACTAACCATGGGACTGGCAAGGAGCAGACATTGCCTCCCTCAAACAGCTTCTGATCATATAGGAACACCTATCACATAGAGCAAATCTCAGAAGTCAAACACCTGCATCTTTCTCTGCAAGCTGTGACTGAACTGAGCAATTAATCCAAACTAAAATAGCAGATGACAAAGGGAGCTCTTCATAAATGTTATTTATTCTATCTAAAAATTAGAACTGATCAGAAAACAATGCATAATAGCAAAGCATTCTGCCACGCAACAGTGCATATTATGCTACAGCAGTAACGTAATGGCAGTTGATGTATGAGTATGAACTGACTTGTGGTAGAGAAAGGAATCCAGCCATAAAATTCTTGTCTAAATATCCATGACACAGATTATAAGCAGCAGAATGCAAAGGAGAAAGAGGCTAAATGAGGTTAAATGAGAACTGGAACCACTGGAAATAGTACAAACTGTTGAAATGCAGATTTCTAGACTGCGCACCTTTCACAGATGTCATAAACCATGCATGCAAATGGTATGCAATGGCTGGCATTGAAATTGTATTTATCAATTTACACATAGAAATACCAATAGATGATCTATCCAAGGGCCATAAAAGTATTTCTGTTATATCAAACACTTCAGGACTGAGTTATCACAGAAGTAAAGATACATGGCTATAATATAGACTAATAGAGGTTAAAGGCTTCTTTGTCCTTCAGTATTTCATCCAGTGGAGTTCTTTAAATCATAGATAACTTTATTGGATCTAATTTCTGAGAACAAATATAAGAACATTTCACTGTGACCAGTTTTTGCACAGAGATTCAAGCTGATACTAATTTGGCTAAATCTATCTCCAAAGTTTTTGATTGTATCAGATAAATAATGTACTATATTTGCAGTCAGCTTTAGAGAAACTATACTGAGGAGACTTTTGACTGACTCCTCTCTGGTGGATTATGACACCAAATATAGAACTCCATGGACTTTTTATAGGCTAACAGGTATCTTTGTTGTTGGAGACCAATAATACTTTCAAAGCTATCACCAACTCCCTGATAAAACCTCTTCACTTTTATTGTTGATTGCATGAAATTTTAGTGGTGTTAGTAGTCCTTGTCTGACAAACATTCCCTTTCTGACAAACTGATGTTGTACTTGAAATTATAAACCAAAATGTTTTCATTCCTTTTTTTGTATTCTTCTGGCAAATAAAAATGAAAATGTTCTTATGCTGCTTTTCCTGTGTCTGTCTGCAGACTTTGACCAAAGGACCTAGTTGGTTTTCCTGTGGGTCCTAGAAGTTGTGAAAAGAAAGCTCATGACTAACTTAAGTTTCTTCTGAGAAAGATTTCAATACAGTGTTCGTTTAAAACTGTATTTGTCATCACTGTAATGCACGGACTACCACTTTCAAATGAATGAATATTGAAAGCAGATGATGATATGTGTGTCCTGGATGATGAAAAAGGAAGATCATAAGCCTTATCTATCCTGTAAAATGATTTTCAACCAGATACAATAAGACAGTACTGTGCATGAATTGATAGATGTCTGCATGGTTTTGGAAACATAGTAAAGACAGATGTTAGGTGTATACCTAGTTGACAATGCTTTACCTAATGCATTACATAGAATAAGAGATAGGAATTATTTGCATCATCACACATTCCTTCAATTCTGGATTTCTATTTGATGTTAAATTTTCTCGGGTATAACAATCTCATTTATTTCTGTAAGCTGTGTGAGTATTGACAATGGCTATCCTGAACGTTTTTTTTAATACTTTTCATCTACCTGGGCATGCATGGCCAGAGTTTATAGCACTTTATCTTATGATGTAAAACACAACCATACAAGTTGCAGTTATGCCTTGCAGGTATGAACCGCATTTAAAACAGCACTGTAGGTTGCTGATGGTGTCTTCTGGATACATGTCAACACATGTACCATTTCCTAAGTTATATAATTCTATGTATATCCAAGCAGACAAACTGCCCAGGGTTGACTTCAATACGGTGCTCCCATAAAATATGAAGATGATTGGTATGTGAGCACTGACAATTTTGTGGCAATAGCTAAGTATAGCATACACAGTATGTACATCTCTCTTTAGAATTATCGTATGACTAAAAATAGGGCAGCAATATATCAGTCGTAAACCACCACTCTTTGAGCTGTACATAATATAATCTAATTTTGAACACTGACAAAGAGTATTAGAAACTGTCACTTTACACTATGTAATTTCTCTTCTTTAAGGTTGAAAAATGCTAGTAAGGGACCCAAATTTGTCTTATACATAATAAACAAGTTAGCACTGATTGCCAGCTGACACTGAGCACTTTTGGCTTCTACAAGGCAGATGACTTTATGCACAGTCATGAAAGCTATGAATGTGTGTGTGGACTGGGTGTTACATGACAACACATTAGGATGAAAATGTGGATTAGACACACTCCTTTCAGACTTAACACACTGCTCTGCAAGTGGTGAATCCATATGGGCATGCACTGATTGGCAATTACACTGTTCTGTTGCCAGTGTGTAAGTAATACAATACTTCACTAAAAACTCTTCAAACTTCATTGTCATATTGTTGAGGACTAACCAGGTACTTTAGGAAGTTATTTTATCTCAGTCTTCTGTTAATAATTCCAGTTCCCAGAAAGCTAGTTCCCAGAATGAGGGATGGGCAAATGTGTTATCCAGGAACACGTGTATGGTACAGAATGAATGTGATTATTCCACATGTTAGTGCCAGGTAGCAAGATGGAAAGAATATTCAGTATATATATTACTGCAAGAGCAAGAAAAATAAGGGGCATGAGAGGCTATGAATTAAGATATGCCGAGAGCTCTCCAAGGAGATTAAAGTTGTAGTTATAAAAAGCACGTAATACAATTTCATAGGGTAGAAGTTACTATTAACTAAACAGAAATCTTAGGTTTATGTGGTGGCTATAATTATAATCTGTGGACGGTGTCATTCTACAGAAGGAGAAGAAACTAAGCTATGTGACTGGAGAGCTTTGTGCCACCATAAATGCAGCATGTGTAATGATTATTGTTTATGTAGTTTTACTGTGATGGCAAGCAGCATTACGCTGCATGCACATCCCGGTATAGAAAATTGTCTTTAGCATGCTAGTTTACATCAGCATTTCTTCATTTATGTCTTCTCTGCCTCTAAAATTTATTTCATCTACACTATTGGCAGACCACAGCAATACTTAAGGCTATCTCCACAAAGCAAACATACTTTATGTATGCTACTCACAGAATGTCCTCTTTCAAAGACATAATGGGCAGGTACAACTGCAAACATTAATAAATTGACTATAATTTGTAGATAATATGCTTAAGTTTATGTATACTGTGAAACAAGACCTATTTATGATGCATGTGTTTAATGCTGTATATATGCTTCTTTGAAATACATTTTGATTTTAGGAACAGATGTTTTCTATGATCACATACTGATGATCCTTCAAAATATGATCTTCTGATTATTATTGGGCATTCCTGGTTACATATATTCAAACACCAAATAATGCCATATCATACAAAATGTATGCTGCCTGACATTAGAAATTACCTTAGATAAAGCATCAAACGGAGCCAGTTACAAGCGATGGTAGGCCTTTGACGCTTACCAGACATTTCCAGTATGACATGATGGCACTGAGGACGATGTTTTTCTCTATCAGCCTCTGACATCACAGATGGCATGTCACAAGAATGAGTTAGGAAGATTTGACTCACACATTGCATATTTTTCATGAGACTAATGGCAGACAACTCATTGAATTCCATGCATATATCAGACATTAATTTTATGAGCACACGGTTCGTTTACACCTGGTTTTGTAACTGACATATGTTGAAATGGTCTTATAAGAACCACTCTGTTTGTCTGCACTCTGTGTAGTGTGAGCTAAGGAAGTATGCCTGACATTACAGTGCTGGTGTATCAGTCACAGCTATACTGTTGTATTCAATAACAGGTTATCTGTTCCTCAGCTCCCACACAATATCATTTGATTTACAGCATAGCTGAACACGTAAGTGGCCAGTGACAGTTGTTTCTTCCGTAGATAATAATGATTTCCCTTATGGCTCATAGAGCTGCAGTTATCTGTGTACACTTCTGAAAACAGACGTGTCCAGAGACAGTCTTGACAACAACAAAAGGCAACAGGGAGGTATTGCTCTGTAATGGCTGCTTCAAGTCTCCTACTGCCATGGTGCAGGGTTTCCTTCATCTCTGCTAATTAGGTGATACAACTTAGTCCATGTTGTGAGAAGATATGGAAGCCAGGACAGAGCAAGCCTCTGCAGTCATTTATCCTTGCTCCTCCATCCAGTCATCTTGTGCTCTCTCCAGTTTAGGCTGCTAATGGTATGGTAGCTTGCATTTCTACTTTCTTAAAAATCCAGTGCCTGGAATATTCACTGTTCATTTTGCTATGTGTCTTTTTTAAAGGTTTGTCCTAATGAAGGTTAAAATGCAAAAGAAAATAAAAAAATGAGAATAGGAACGTAATGCTGCTGTTGCTAATAGGCGGATTGACTTTCTAGTCTATGCACTTTTTTCTAACCAACAAACTAGAATTAGATTCTATATAATTTGGTACCAAAAGCTACATTTAACTGACATTTAGATTTTGAAGTAAGACCCCCAAAAAAGTTGAAAAATCAAAAATTAAGCCTTACACTCTGTTTTTAACCCACAGTGCTAACGGCACAGGAGTCTTGATCAAGCAATTGGGAGGTGAAGTATACTTCTAAGAAAAAGAGTAAGTCTGCCCCTTATGTTTAAATCTATTAGCTTCTGTTATGCTCATTCAAAAAATTAGCCTTTAAAAATCTTTTTCTTTAATTATTTCCTCCCTTTGCCCCACTTTGAAAGCAGAAAAAGATCAAAAGTTCATAGGAATATATAAAATGTGTATTACATTTATTCAGGAGACTTGAAAGGGCTCCTTTGGAGCCATTTGAGTCTCTCCATCCCAGCCTATCCAGTAAATATACAGTTACATATTTTTTAAAATGTATTTTTTGATAAAAATTAATTTTTGTCTACAGTCAATAACCTTTTTATAGGTTTATACATTGAAAGGTCAAAGGAAACACTGCCATCATCTACTCTGGCCTCCTGCATCATACAGACCATAGTACTATGAAGATACACGACCTTGTGTAGTCAGCTTGATAGACTGTAGCTGATTAACACAACACATATTCAGTTTTCTATTGTTCCCCAGTACAGATCATGACAATAGCAATATGGAAATGTTTATTAAAAAAGTTACGGCACATGAGCAGGAACCCAGATTGCAGAACTGAAAATATTTTAAATTTGCTTTTTCTTAATTCTGATAGTTATAGGCCCTGGTAGAGAAAAAACTATTAAAAAAAAAATTGTCTTAGAACTTTTACTCATTTGAGTTCAAAATTAGATCAGGCAACATCACTCATTTACTCAGAACTTCTATAATTTGAAACTAACCAGTAAGTATTTGGAAATTACAGTGAACACAATAGCTCCTACATCTTTTACTTAAAGCAAACCTTTATGACTGCATTACAACCTACTGAAAATATGAGTATGTAACAGAAATGTTGACACAATCTTTCTCTGCATGACATAAACATGCCAATATAATACTATTTTTCTCCCTCTCTCTGTATATAGCATATATGCACTTTTAAGTAAAAGAAAATAGATTAAACAGTCAACTTATCATGTATTCATGTATCTATGATGTACCATATACCAAGCACTAGAATTATCACACTTACCTTCCTGTATAATTAAATTATCCAAATACAAATATTTTTGTTACCTTATCAAAGAACAACAGTCAACATGCTCACCACTTCATTACTGTCAGGGAAACAGTTGCACAAAAAGTTAAAGCTGCCATGAAAGATATTTCAAAATTGAAATGAAATTTTCAAGTGAATAAAAAAACCCCAGATGAGATGCAGTTGTAACTTAAAAATAATATTAAGTAAGTTCTCCTGTTGTAGAGGAAAAACAAATGCAGAATAAGTAGTGCTGTTAGTATTTTCCTCCAACTATCCAAGGGAAAAAAACTGGAACAGCAACATCAATCTTTTTGTTCTGTCTGTAGCAGAACATAAGTTGCAGTTTGTTGACAATAAAAAATTCTCCATGGATTAAATTGTGTATGTGTGCATTTGTGTGCTTTTATAAGTATACAAACACACACACATACTAACATATATGACAAACAGGCATCGAATTTTAAATTCACCAAATGAGCTGATCTGCAGTAAAAATCCTGTGTTACTAAACTGTCAATAAATCTATATTTTCAGCAACAACTGAATTGAATTTACTAAATAATGCTATGGGCTGATACTGGTGCGCTTCTAACCTACAGTATGCAGTACTTCTACAAAACATCTCCAAAATGCCATCTGCATTGCATATTTGTTGTAAAACTATATCTTTTTCTAATCTTCATTTTTGTTAACCATACATATGTATATCTGTTTATGCTCTAAGAAATAAGTTTGCAATGCTTTATAGCATGCCACATACGTTTGAAAGTCCTCAAATCAATATAAAATCATGTAATTGAAAAAAAGGCATACTATTTTTCATGCTATGCTCAATATAAATATAAATTCAAGGCAGTCAAGCTATCCATTACCAAAACAATAATAATTGTAATACATATGTATATATACCTACACTCTCTAAAAAGTGATCCAGTTATGTAGATTAAGAAACCAGTAAGAAATTGGTTGAACATAGTATAAAAGTCTCATTTTATGTAAAAGCCCATACTGGCCATTTCAAGTATTTTAATACTTTCCTATAACCTTTTCATTAATAACTAGCTATTTTAGAAATAATAATTTTATACTGAAAATTGTATTCAAGTTAAATAAAAATTAACTTCTGCTGTAGTTCATTTTTAGAGTGTGCATGTATACATAGCAAAATACCTTTCTACAGATCAATCATAAATATTTTAGTCTATGACAGTTCTTTTCTACTAAAACACTTCAACGTTTTTTTTCTCAAATTTCGGATCATATCTATCAGGCCTTTCAAGAAATAAAACTCAGTTCATTTGCAACACCAGATTCCCTTCAGTTTGTGCCAGTTTGCAAGTTAAAGGTCAAAGACACAGGACAGTACACTTTAAGAAAATTCAGACAGTGAAGCTGTTCACAGAAGACAATGTTTAACTTGGTAATGACAGTCAACAGGTCAATAATCAAGTTCAAGGCAAGCTGTTCATTGTTGCAAAAGTTACTCCCCTCAAATCCTGGCTTTCATAAAAAACCAGGTGTCTGACTTTTGGGGTGCATCATTCTGACCATCTTTAATAAGTTCACAGCCCAGTGACTGTAAAGCCTATCACTGCAAGAAGCAGCTCCTAAATCAATAAAGAGGTCTGTCATTTGCTGACTTTTCTCTAGGAAAAAAATATTGATACAAACCTGCTCTGCAGGTCACATGAAAATGACAATACTGCTGTTAGCACAAATTACACAGAATGACAAAATGTTTTGGTGGTCCCTTGGCTCTGTCAGTGACTGACATGTTCGAGTGAAGGCCAGAAATTTGATTAACCCTTTGAGAACTATGATGAACATGCAAAGGGGTAACACACCAGAGGATACTCATGCAATATCAGAGTCATCGTCTTAGCTTTCCTTTAAAACTGTAACTCTACCTCTGCAGAGGTAAATTGAATTATCATGCAACATAGTTTCAAAAGAGAAATCCAAGATGCTTAAGATAAGAAGCTAAGCTATAAAATTGTTGCCAGTTCAGAAAAATTCTTGGTAAGTGGTAGAAATTATTAAAATAGGTTTGGTTCCTTTAAAAAGAAAGTAGCTGGTAAATATATTTTGTTTTCTATTTATGTTACAAAGGCTTTTCTATCAATAATGCAAATAATTAAAAACACTCGCAGTCACAGGAAATCTGTTTTGAAAAATTGATTTTCTTTTTAAACCGGTATTTAAACCTTTAAACCAAAAACAATCCTATAATTTAATGACAACCAAGATTAACATCCACCAGACTCTGAAAACAGATGTAGTAGTTCTCAAAGGGTTACACCACCAATATAATACCAGTCTCAAGTTTATCAATAGCGTGTTTGTTGCTTTAGTTCATTGAAATCCACTTCAGAGACAAACTGCTTTTTACCATGCTTTGGAATGAGTGCTCCTGATAGGCCTATGAAAGGCCTGGGTAGTCAGCTTGGTACAGCTTGGGAAAGGTTATGTAGGAAAACCAACGAAAAATCAAACAAACCAATAAAAAGATTCTGCTTGAATATAGTATTGGATATAAATGAGTTTAAAACATTGAGGACATAGCCCAGAGCAGCTGTAAAAAACACAAAATGAATGTATTATTAAGGCTGTTACTATATTGCAGATATTTTGGCCCCTTGTTTGTTGGAAAATGGCTGTCCAAGCAGTCTGAAGTCCTGCGTGTCATCCGAGTCTCCCACATGACAAAACTGGAAGTAGGAGTATAGGACTTTATCTGTAGCAGACAGAGAGCAATCCTCTTTGGAGACAAAGCTGTTTTGGGTCTTCTCACTTTCCTGAAAGTTCCTTTGTTGGTTGTTGTGTTTCTCTAAAAAAATTTACTTTCAGCAAAAAATTTTTCAAAGGGGAACGGGCCTTAAGGGGAAAATGTAGAAACATTGGAGATATTTTTTTTCCTCTTCTTTAGTTAATCCTGATAGTTTATAGGGCATTGAGTGTGCAGAGGAAAGGCTTAGAATCGAATGATAAAGAAAGACAAAGGACTGAAGAAACAGCAGATACTGTGTATCATGGAAGCTTCCCAGCTGAGCAAATCGCCACTCATGCGCAGGACAGGCAACCCCCTGGGTTTTAAAGATCAGCTTTGTTTCAGACTGACAGATGCCCGCTCCTAGCTAGGAAACTGCATAACAGCTCTTGTGTTGAATCTCAAGTTACCACAAACTCCTGGGAGGGAAAGAAAAAAACCAAAAACCTACATCACACCCACTCTTGCATAGAGCGTTTGCAGTACAGTATGTGGCGGGGTGTTCCTTTCCTTTTGAACTGGAACACAGTGTAAACCAAGACAAGGAGGCACAAGGCCAGGATGCAGGGAATGACGATGGCTATGGCTTTCACAGTGCTGGCTGTGTTGTCCAGTTTGATGACAATGTCAACGTCATCTTGAGGGCTGTGTCGGTCTTTATCTCGATCTGTTGGTCCATCACAACCCATAAAATCCTTGAGGATAGATCTGGGATAGCCAGGTTCCACCCTGAGCATCTGGTTATTGAATTTCCAGTACTCTTTTCCTTTGTAGAAATATGTGAAGCCTGAGGAAGAAATTTGCAATTATTTATGGTCATATCAAATCAAATCATGTCATCAACACACCATGATGGAAACTACTTTTTGTAATTGTAATAATACATTTTTCTTTTTGTAATTAAAAAATTAAGAAGGTGTAAGGAGTAGACTTCAAATCTTCTTTAGAAATTTAATTTCTTTACTGTCTCTAGAAAATCTAACATAGGGGTTTGGATGGTTTGTTGGTTTTGGGGTTTTGTTGTTGTTTTTTATTCGATAAACTGGGATTTTATTTTTTTTTTTCATTATTACCAAAAGGAAAAAAACAAACGAGAGAGAGAGAGAATTCCAGAGAAAATGGTCTATGACAAGCCAAGATTCAGCTGATTTATTCATTCATGGAAAACCCAAGTAGAGTTGGAAACCCCAGGGCCAGGACTTTAAAGCATTGCAACCTCTTCAATATGGGAAGTCTACTGAAATAAATTGCAATGTTATGTTATGTTACCCAGATATAAGAACTGCCCCACTTTACTGTTACATAGCCTATTGCTGTATTTCACAAGGAAACTGGATGAAGTAACAGCATCTTTCACATGAGAAATCAGGTGTAACCAGATTTAAGTTTTCTGTAAAGAGGTGGTATTTGTTCATTCAGGGACAATCCAGTGTTACTATTAAACATGTCTAAATGGAGAAAAAAACTTGATTCTTACCAAAAATCTAAATTTCTTTATTATCCCAACTGAAAAATTACATTGATCTGGCAAGAAACAAACCTTCAGGATGGGTGAACTTCCTTCTACTGCTTATGAACTAAATGGAAATAGCTGATTTTTTCCATATCTTCACTTTATAGACCTCAGCTTATTTCCCACAGTTACTAAAGGCTACTAAGGCAAACTGGGCACTATTCATCATTTTAATGATACTCCTTGAAGAAGCTGGCAACTGTCTATCTGGAGATAGTATTAGTAACCACCTATCCAATCAACAGGTATTTTCTTACAACTCTAAACAAGAAATAAATATTTGATTGTATATTTTGCTGCTCAAATTGTAAAAAAAATCTTGGTCATCTAGTACCATTTTCAGAATATTTGAGTATTTCAACATTCTTCTGCATTACGCATTTTTGTAATTTTGATAGCCTTCCTAGCCAATGAAAAGGTACCATTTTCCTTTTCTTAATCCCTTTCAGTTTTATTGCCTGAAAATATGTTAGTAGATCTATTGAAAGGTCTAATACAAGTCAAAAAGCGAAAAAGAAAAGAAACAAAAAGTACTGACTTGTATGAAAAGAGTAGCTAGACTTGTTCAGAAAAAGCCTTCTATTCTGATTGGAATGTAACAAAAAAGAGGACTGGAATTCTTTAAATATGACGAAATTTTAAAATTTTAGCATATGTAATTTTCTTGCAGCAATCTGTAGTTTAAATGAAAAGTATTATCAAATGCAAAATTTCAGTATTTCAGTATTTTGAGCCTACTCCACCTTTGGGTCTACTCCACCTTTGCATTTCATATAATAACATGTATGTAAGAAAGTACTGGACATACTGGTCACAGATAATATTTCAAGTATGGAAATTTGATGTATTATCTCTGTCAATATTCTAATACATATAGAGAGACTATATAAAGATATGGCATCTTTAAATCTATATTCATACATATATGTAGGATACATGTATGTATACAACAGGGGTACAGGTAAGTCAAAATACAGACGTTAGTAGTAATTGATGTTATACAGCGAAAGGTCAAATTAAAACTCTTAAAATAAAAGCAGCAAAGGAATTTCCAGCTGCTATACATCCAACAAAAATTTTTCAATTAGAGCAGCTTTTCAGCTGAGAAACTCTGAAGGTAGTTTAAATTTTTCTGCCATTTTTGCTGAGGCAGCAACCAGGATAACAGCCAGTTACAGCTGAAAAATGGAAATTAGCAGCAGAGAAGCTTAGTTCTAAGAGACTGAGTAGTTTTACTGCTTCTCGCAGCAGAACAAATGGCTTCACACAAGTGTTGAAAGTAATTTCATCTAGTCTGCTTACCTTGTTGAGCCTGCTTTTGGGAGCTGCTACTTAAAATTTTCCAGGTACTAGTCACTGAGAGTAGTGAGTATAATAGTTGATCCAAACAGCAACAAAGGGCTAAGTAGTCACTAATATGTTAAATGTACTTATGTAGTAAGGCAAAAAAAGGCCAATGAACTAATAAGGTACCTTTTCTCTTCCTTCTCCCTTAAAATTGCCCCATCATCCACTTTAGCAGAATTTCTAGTTGAAAGGTAAAATTTTCTGTGCTGCTATCAAGACGGAAAGAGATTTCTCCAATCTGGAGATTTTTGTGTGATCTCAGATTCCATGGAAAAAAAGAAAGGAAATTTCTTCTCCGTCTCCTTCTAAGAGTTATTACCACAGTGTTAGAAAGCAAATCACATTATGGGAAGTAGCAGGGAGAGTTTCAGAGATGCTATCTGCACCTTACCAAGCTTTTAGGACACTGAGTCAGAATGCTGATTAGTGTAGGAAATAATTTTTTCTCATCCCTCCCAAGCCTTTTAAGGTGAAATTACCCAAAATTTTTGCTGTCAGTGAAGGAAACCCCTTCATAATCAGACTTATTGCAGGTGTTTGTTTGCACAGTTTACACAACAGAAAGACAAGGAAAATTAAAAGTATCCTTTAAAATGAAATAGATTCACTGAAAGACTTATTTTCATTTGTTCTCTTATAAATGTATATAGTAAAACTTCTTTATCAACTCTGCTTCTGTCCAAAGAAATAAAAACAGTTTCAGACAAAATGAAATCAACTTCTCTACAATTAAGCTGTGATATTTCTTATTTTCATCTGCTTTTGTTTATTTCTTTCCTCATACTCATGACAGTGGAGCTGTGAACTGTTTCTTAAGATTTCCATTTTCCTGATTTCAGGGAAAATGTCTTAGTGGTCTTCTTGCAAACTTTACGGTGTCATTTTCAGTCCCTTTTTCTGCCCTTGGGCCCTTATAGGCTTTCTGAGATGCCCAAGAATTCCCTGCTTCCTTTCACCTCCTCCACAATCTCTTGTCATATTTTACCAACTTGCTCGTTCAAAGAGTCAGGTAGACTATCAAAACCACTGAGGTTAAAAAGAGAAGTGGCTTTAATGTAACCAAAAGTCTTTCCTGCCTTAGAAATATATATATATATATATATATATATATATATATATAAAATTCCCTTTGCATGTAAATCTTTAAAAATGCACTTAAAAATTAATTAAAGGAGGAGGTTATAACCATTATGTTTGTCTGTGCATTCATAATGTGGGTGACTATTTCCACATATATGTGTATTTGCAAACATTTAATTACTGAGTGTATGCACTCAGTAATATCATGTATGCAGAATATCATCTTGACTGACCTACTTTCCAGCTAAAAACAAAACAAAAAATTCCAATCTAGCAAGAAAGCCAGAATACAGACAGGATTTCTTTTTTTCTGGATGAAACAGAGACAAAACAAAAAGCAATTAAACATACTTCTGAAAAAAAAGCCTCAAACATTTCCATTTCCATTACCATTCCAATGGTAAATTACTTAATCAAGTTAGAGGTTGAAATATGAGACTGAAACAGTTTATAAAAGGAAATAAATATTTTTAACTTCTTATTAAGAGGAAATTAAAATAATATGGCAATATATATTTGTGTGCTGTCTTGTAAGGCAAACAGAAGCCTTACATAAATTCAGAACCTACTAATAAATAAATAAATCATATAGGCCAAAAAACAACTGTCCAACAAAGATAAGTGACAACAAATGCACATTTTTATTCCCATCAAAGGGATCTAAATTCTGTTCAGCTAACGGCTCTGTTGGTAGTGTGCCAGCATCTCCTGGGTAGCACTGAATTCTCATAAGATGGAGAAGATTTTGGCTGCTCTCATTCATTTGGAGATGTGTCCAGCTCAGATTCTAGGTTCTAGGTATGTCATAATGCATCTTGATGCATGTAATAATACTTCATACTAAAAGTCCTGTTATCTGTATTTGTGCATCATGGGCTTATGACATCTTCAATTTACATAAATTCATAGGGATATTTCTGGTTAGTTAAAGATTTAGCTCCTATTCTCTAGTTTTTCAGAATGAAAGCAACAACTTCTAAGTTGTTTAAACAGCCAACACCTCGACAATTCAATGGAAATATACTGTGTATACAAAGCTCATTTTAAGACATCAGAACAAAAATAAAGTGAATTAAGACAGAAGAAAAAAGAATGGAAAGTAATGTTTATAACACTAAATTTGAAAGCTTTCTCTTCCTTACATTAACTGGTATAGGTGAACAAACAGCCATTTTCACTAAAGCCAGTTCTATAGCAGGAAATATTCTGTTCATAAACCAGGAATTCTTTCACTACTTAACCTGAATATTCAATCATCCCTCTACTACTCTACCTTACATAGAGGGTGCAAGTAAATCATTAAAACAAGAATGTGTTTGCATACCATTTTCTTTGTGGACAAAGGCTCCCTGAGGAGATTCTGGGATACCTTTCCAAATTGTGATTGGTTTGGGATAACCAGGGTCCATGGATCTCATTTCTTCACTGTACCTCCAGTACCTGAATTTTTTTAAAGAGGAAAAAAACATTCATTGGTAAGATAGAAGATAGTATTTTCCCCTTCTAACACTTGTTACCTTCATTAGCCACAAATGGGAATTTTTGACTTTTTCTCTTTGAACATACTACAACATTACAAAGAAATCTATTTGCTGACTGGACAACTGCTTCATGTAAGCAGATAGAAGATAAAAGATTTTTGTACTTTGACAAGTAAACCACCATGTACCTCACTTATAATGACTGCAATTCTGATGCCTAGGACTTTTGCACAGTGACACAGAGATGCAACACATGTAAAAAATACATTAATGTTCTAAATAACATTTTAAAAATGAAAGTGACAGCAGATTCAGATTAAAATACTCCCATCAATCTTAATTTAACTCTTTATATGTATGCATTACAGTAGTTTTTAATTTCATTATCCCTAAATAAACGCAATGTGATACAAACTTCAACCTGCTTTTGTGCCTTTTTTGCAGTCAGCCCTTCTCTTCTCAAATTTAAAAAGCTTCAGCACTCAAATTCTAGTAATCCTGAAAATGTAAGAAGTATTTACACTTGTGATTTTGTTTACACTTACAGATAATGTTGATAATTTCTTTTCCTTATACTGCCTGTTAAATTGCTATGCATATCTTACGAGTTGGTTCTAAGAATTAACATACTGCATCCCTAGTATCCTCTGTGTATCCTGATATAATATTTCAGTGGGTCATTTCATATTTTGATTGACTCCACTAATTTAGAGAGTAGTTTTCTTGGACAACTTTTTTTTCCACAATCAGCTTTATTCATATGAAAATTACATTAAAAGGCAGCCACTCACCATTTCCGGACATCAAAAACCTGAAAATATATCACTATCATTGATAATCTGGTCACTGCTAAAAACTTCACCCTTTTCCTCATTTGACTTCAGTTTTTAGAGATCCTTGTTATCATAATTCCTCATATATTAAAGAGTCCTTAAGTGGATGATATTTTGTTCCTGCGAAGGTACGTAGACACTCTAATTGATTCACATCTTCATTTTTTTTTTTTAAATAAAGTGGTCTAAACTCCTCAGTTTAGACAATGCTCCCTGTGGTGCATTTCTCTGACTTTAAACTTTCGATGAAATTAAAAGGTGGCAGATTTCAAGTGGTTCAAGAGCTAGCAAGTTAGATTAAAAAGATGTACTTTTTCTTTCTTATGCATAAATTATTCTTATAGTCTGATTTCTTAGTCTAGTCACATATGCATCAGTAACCAGCCAACAAAGCAATGCTCTTTATTTGGAAATGTAACACCTTTGAGAGTTTACATGCAGAAAGAAACAGCACAAAGAAGTTGCAAACAAAGTTCTGACATCAATACTACTGAAAACAGTTCTTCCTCATCTTTTGACTCTAATTTTCATCCTTAGTTTACATTTTTTTAACAAATATATTATGATTGAGTTTTATGAAGAAAGAATATTCATTTAAAGTCTAAAGTACATAAAACTGGTCACACCAGATGGAGGCATAAACAAGTTCATGTGTCAAGCAGTGCAGCAAACCTATTATTATCTATCCTGCACTACTCAGTTCTGGTAGAAGAGGAATAAGAGAGGGAAAAATATTTTCTGTAGTCATGTTTTTCCCTCTTAAGGTTTCATATAATTATTTGGAAGAATTATCATTAGCGCTGAAATAGATAATTTCAAATATTAACAGCAATGTTCCATATATGAGCCGATTTAGACATATAAGTATTACAACAGCATTTACTGTTTTGACTTTTAAATCTTGTTACTGGTTTGGTTTATGGGATTTTTTTGTCTGGTTGGTTGGTTGGTTGGTTAAGTTTTAATTATTATTTTTATTTTATGGCCAACATTTGACACTTTTTATTCTATTGCTCTAACTTTTTTTATGTATACCATTGTACTGGGACATTTAACTGTGTCTAGATTCTGCCCTGGAGCTCTTTAAGTACAGATTATTGTCAAAAGCAACAAAGTGTACAGTTCCTTGAGGTACACAAGGAGTAACATACTTTGTTACATTGATGCTGGCATAACTGTTTATTTTCCTTTCATTCCTAATTTATGCCACCAAGAAGCTGCATTTATGTTATACCTTCTTCAGGAAAAGATCCACATCCATAACAGACTTCTACATACTACTAAAACCAGTAGGAGAATCCAACTTTAACTTTGCTTTAAGAAAAAATTGTGGTATAAGCAATACACATGGAGAAACTTAGTGGTACATGGGTTTATTCTCACTGATGGTCAATATCCTCTAATAGCTCAATTATCTCTGCAAGGCTCATGCTCAATCTTCTTCTAACATACTGTATTGCATTTATGTCTTGCTGAGTTTCATTGTGCTTGTTAGCTCTAAGTAGGGAGCAGATGTTTTCTCTGTTTGTTCCTTTCATCTTCTGTTATTACCAATGGTGTTTTAGGAAGGTCCAGGCTATAAGTAACTGCCTATGCATGGAAATATAAAAGGACATTGCTGAATAAAGCCTAAAGAAAGTACAAGTCACAAAAGATTCCTACTGTA
This sequence comes from Corapipo altera, assembly GCF_003945725.1. NCBI lineage: Eukaryota > Metazoa > Chordata > Aves > Passeriformes > Pipridae > Corapipo > Corapipo altera. The sequence continues at coordinate 2,197,366 of NW_020884930.1, forward strand.
TATACTTTAATAATGTATGTGGAGGTAGAAAAATATGACCTGAAAATGAAATTATATTTTTTTTATAAAATCTACTCCACCATAGGAATCAAATTATTTAGGTGACTTTCTACTTCACTGTGGAAATTGATCGCTTTTAATGATACCTAATTTTCAAACACAACAAAAATTTTACTTAGCTATCTACTTTACCTATTTTTTTTAAAAAAAAAGCTTTAATAATAAAATTTGTTGCAGCAATCTGTACTGTAATAGTACAGTACTGCTAAAAAATTACCAACTGTAGTGTGCTAAATATATTCTATGATGTGCATGAAATTAATTTCTTAAGTGATCCATGAATACTATTAGTGTCTGAGGACTCTACCACACAGTAACAAAAGCAGTTTTAGTTTTAATAATACTAATAGAAGCATCACAGTCATTAATAAAGAATAATTCATCTCTGAGCACACAGAATTTGCACAGTGATACATCAATAAACAAACACAGTATCATACCGAAAACCTGTAAAATCCATCATTCAAATAACTTGCAGGATTTCAAATATTAATGAGTTTTCTCGACATCTCTATAAAGCAGACAAATATTCTTTCCTTTTTTTAACAGACAGGGAAATGAAGACACAGAGACTAACTGACAAGTGCAAACCTTTTTCAGGAATGGAAAAGAACTCAGATTTCACATTTTCTGTGGGGTTTTTTTGGGGGTGGGGTGGGGGTTTTTTTGTTATTAATCATGACTATAACGGTCCCTTCCGAAGGGAACTATAAGCTTCCAGGTTTAGCTGTCATTTCCCTTTTATACCTCATTTTTAAACAGTCATTTTCATTAACCTTAAAAAGATTTGGATCATGCCTTCCCTGCTTATGTGTTAGGGTTTAGAAGTGTGGATAAAAAGAAGCAGGTAATAGTGTACATAAATACATTGCTTTGAATATTTAAGTTTAAATTTGCCATACCTGTGACTTGCCTATTCACTTCTAAAATGCAGCTTTTCTACTGGATATACATATACCCATTTCAGGATACTCACACAAATATAATTTAAGTTATAAGAAATGTGAAAACAGTGTGGCTGTCTATGTGGGAGTAGTTAATTTCATCCACAGAATATGAACTGTTTAAGTGTCTTGACTTCTTCTTTTGAGAAAGAGAAAAAGGTTAACATGTTTAGCTGATATCCACCAAGCTGTTTCCTTGAAGAATTCCTATACCAACCTATCTCCTTTGAAGAAGTAGGTTTTTCCAACATCTTCCCACCAAATTGCTGAATCAATACCATGGGAAGGAATTCCACTTCCAAGTGTTATCAAATCATGAGGATAACCTGGCTGGAGAGTAGTGTCCTTGAAAATCCAGAACTTGTTACCTGTGTAAAAGCATATATATACACATACATATATGTGTGTTAGTCATCAGTACTCTCAGTATTAATACACTCCTAAGAAATAATGAAGACTCCTAAAGGGCTGTAGTAGTGGTTCAGCCAAACATAATGACGTGAAAATTGTTCTGTCACTGCACATGTTGCAAAATTAAATATGCTTTAAGGATACCTTGCATTTATAAAGCATCTTCCCTTCAATAAGCCCACAGAATATTTTTGATACCAACTACATAGTGATCAAAACCAGAATGAAAATGAAGTCCTCTTAAGAGGTTCTGTGGTTGATAATGTAATATATTCACAGAAATACAAAACAATTTTACATTTCATGAGGAAAGAAGAGTGAATTTTATAAGAAAATAAGGTAAGAAAACATTTAAATAAATAAAAATTTTTGACACATTTTCTAGTGTGTTCTAAAGACATACATTTAAGATTCTGAAGTCCCACAGGTGAAAGCCTTTTGTCTCTGAATTAATGGTGGGTTGCCAGTGGCAAGACTTAACCTTTGGATGTAGGTGACAAATCATTCAAAACCACCCAATTGACTTATTACATGATAAAAATACAAGGTAGTTGTATGACTCTAGCTGATGTTAGCACAGCGTCTGCACAAACCTCAGAGTACCCAGGTTAGTCAGGTTACTGTCTCTAACATGAATAATAGCCTAGCGCTTCCTGGACTGCAATGTTCAGTGGCTGAATCCCTACTGTTGCAGTTACTAGATAAATATATTGTCTCTATAGGGGTATGCGTGCCTACAGAAGCAGCTACTGAACCAGTGTTTTATAGTATAGATCCCCCCTGTGGAGAGGATGCTTCCTGTGCTCTGTCTTGGAACTGGACAGCTTACCTCACCAGTTCACAACTCCAGATTCCAAGATTCAGCTTTTGCTGTACCTTCCTAGCCAAGCTCTTTCTCACTTAACACTTCCACAATTATCTCACCTGCTTCATCATCTCATATTAAGCCTATAGTCCAACAATTTCCCCAATAATAGTGTTGTCCTCCTAGTGTCTTCCCAACATACTGTGCCTCCTGTCCTATTCTTGCAACTATCTTCTCCATTTTACATTTTTGTTTTCGTCTAATTCTTCTTCAAAACACACTTCTCACCTGTGTCTTTTCAGCAGAGACTTCTCTTTCAAACACAGACAGCTTTGGCTGAAAAAAAGGGAATAAAGATCCTCATATGCCCCCTAGAAACAGGGAAAAGGGAGCATAATTTGCATTTACGTACTTATCTGAAGAGCTTGCTTTGATGCCTGTCTTCTCTTTGCACTGTCCCACATGGACACTCTCTTCAAGCTAGACTACAGGCTCCATTGTGTAGGAACCATGTGTTTATTTTCTCTTCAAAGCACTATCTTCATCTGTATTTCCAGAAAGCATTGCTATTTTTATTAATAATTATACTGAAGGAGAAGGTACTCTTTTACATCATGTGGACTCATCTGAGTTAAATCACAGAAAGGTCTAGAGAAGATCCATGAATATATTGAATTGGCCTTATTGGATATTTCAGTTTGGTCTATCCATTGTCATTTATGATGATAATATTGAAAATATAAGGGGAAAAATTTGAAAATATATTTTACTCAAATACATTTGGAAAGAGGACTTAAGAGATAAAATCATTGCTGCTTACATTAGTCTTTGTACTTACCTGTAAGGCTAGACTGGCTGTTACACAAATGTAGGAGATTAAGGTACTGTGTTATATAAATATTTTATGAAGAAATGTAATATTACCCCAAAGACGTAGGACCAAGTGTATGCCAGAATCATCAAGAGGGAAAATCTGTAGAAATGTTTCGCAGTTGGTTTTATATTCTAGCTATCCCTCAGTGATATTAAATATTTGTTTAAAGGGAGGGGTTTTTTAATCTCCCTGTTTGTACTACAGTGATTTAAAGCATGTTTTAATTTTATCACAGTGTTAATTAGGAGAGGGGGTATAGTTTCCATCCCTCCCATGCTGGGTTTCCAGAGTTAATTTTTTATCAGCTTCTTTACAGCTGCTTGTCACCCACTTCCAAGCAGAGACACTACAGTTTGATCAACAGATCCATCTTATCCCCCCTGCCAGTTGAAAGAAAAAAGGACTCAAAGAATGAGTAGAAACAGAGCCATTTGAAGTATTAAAAATAAAAGAGGCACAGAGATCTATGAAGAACAGTCATGGAAAACTGATGTCTGTGTTGACCTGAGATTAGGGTTTGTGCTAACCGGTGATTTACCTTTAGTGAAATGCCTTAGAAAATTCATTTACAGGGCTTGATCATGACAGAGGTGAGCATTTTCCATCATTCTCTGTCCCTTCTCCTATGTGGTTTATACTTTGCCAATTCACATAACAGGACATAGAAGGCTTCAGATGTTAATGGCAGTTTCAAATTCAATGATAAGAAAAGTCATGGGTTTTGGACCTTACTGGTTGGTACTTACAGTATGAATACAGATGGCATACAGTGAATGATACTGAGCCAACTCATTTATATTTCAGAAGATCATTCAAAATGACAGCTGTTGCACAGCACTGAAAGGCATATGCTGTGATGTATGCAGTGCCAATACCTTTCTCTGTGTCTCACAAGGAATAAAAGTAAAAGCAATTGTTGTGAGTAGATCATTATCTGCCCTACCACAAGGAGGTAAAATTAACTATTAACAAGATCAGGTCATACCAAAATAAACCAGGGTTGAGCACATACCATTATAAGTGACAACACCACTGAGCCAGGTATTTGTTACTTATTCAGATATACTGAAATAGAAGGAAAGTGTATATGTGGGAACAGACTTAAGAAACTAAAATTCTTCTTCACATAATTTCTTATTAAGAAGCAAATTCTTTCTCAGTAAACTAAGAAAAGGTAAATTTAACTGTATTTCAAGGAGACAGTAGGGCTTTGAGAGCTCTAACATATGTGAGCAAGACCCATTGATGCTAACTAGAGGGAATTTTATTTAATATTTGCTTTAGAAGATATGTTTAGTCTGCTGTAACTGTGTTGATTGTTAATGAGAAGTACTGTATATAAGAATCCAAATGTTCCATCTGGCTGACAGTTTTCACTTTGTTTTTTTGTTTGTTTGGGTCTTTTTAGGTGGTACATTGTTGATTTTGTTGTTTTGGATTTCTTTTCTGCTTAGCTTCTATCCCTCAGTTGGAGTAAGGTGGATGACTATTACTAAGAGGATTTCAGAAAAGTCAGAATGCAATATTAGGAGAAGTTAAAGACGGAAATCAGGTCAAAAAAATCCACCCAACTGTGATGAGAATGAGCTAATTTTATTTCTAACTTATGTTTATGTAACTTAAAATGTATTACAAAGTAATGCTTGTCCGTATGCTTTCATGTAGCTCATGTTCCACTCCCACCAGTAAATAGTTGATACACTCCAATAATTGTGGGTACAATGGAAATAAAGAATATATGAAAAAACCAGAATAGTTAAATTTTTATTCTTTTTATAGGTAACTAATACTTCTTTAGAGTCATAACCAATGTCCACTGTATTTATTTTACAAAGTTGTTTTTTTAAGGTCTCGTTTGTTATTCTCACAGAGAATAAAGCACCACATTTCACGAAGTCTGGTCAACCTTCAGAATGTTTCATCTCTCTGCTTTTCTTCCCTAATGTAAGATCTAATATAATAAGAAGTAGATTGGTAAGGTCACAAACTGAGAATAAAGCAAGTGATAAAAAAGCTAAAATGTCTTACGTTTTGCAATAATACTTTGTTAAATATCAGCACTGTAGGGAAACAATTGAGAAGGATGAACCATGCAATGATTTGAAGTCTCTCAACATCTACCTTTGACATTCTAAAAAATTACTGGAAATAGATGGTACCTGTATTGCTACGCTTCACTTAAAAAAATGAATATTTACTGTTAGATATTCTTCAGACTATTTAACTGCTTACTGACTACTGCAAACAATTATGCAGTTTCTAGCAATTGTAGTTCTTCCTCTATAGAATTGGAATGATAAACAGTTGTGCTTCTCAGTTATCAGAAACTGAGTTTTTTGTTCATATTATTTGCAATTATGATGTATGTGTAGTGCAAGAAGTGTGTGGTATATAATCACTGTGTTAGAGTGGTGATATAAATTCTCAAATTTTTAAAGAATTATATGCAATTGAAATCAGTTAAAATATTTAATATCTAATTCTGAACATTGTTTTTTCCTGTCACCTTTCCTCTTTATTTTGTTTTTTTAAGCAAGGATCAAATGTCTCTCCACTAGTACCCCCAAATTACTACCCATGCTTCCTTTTTTTCTCATTCTCTATTTCCCACATTAAGTTTCTGTCATTTCTCTGTTCCATGATTGACACTATAGTAAATCTATTTTTCAATATAAAACTGTCAGGCCATGGGGTAAGTGCAATTGAAAGTTGTGATGGAGGCACTGGTAGTATGAGTTTTACAGCAGCTTTCTATTGCTACATTTGGTTTACCATGACATTCAACAGCACAGATGGCTTGAAAATTTCATTTTTAGCATAATATAAATTCCCGCAGGTACACAGAATGAATTTTCTCATAAAAAAAAAAAAAAGTATCTTTATAGTGCCATCTTCTTATTAGCATTCAGCATAGACACCAGCAGTGAATAATAACAAGAATGTAAACATCTGGTTTTTATAAGCAGCTATCCACCAGATTACTGTGTACTTTATGAGTATGGTCTGGTCTACTGGAGGCTGATGGGGTCCATCTGGCAGAGAAAGGAAAGAGCATTTTTGTTCATAGGCTTGACAAGATGGTAAAGAGGGATTTAAACTACAGTTGTTGGTGAAGGGGCACCTCAATCCATCCCACTCCTACCAGTGTGATGCCAGTGCTGGCAAGAGATGTCCAGAGCCTGGGGAGAGATCACAGGTCAGCTGCAGAGCACCTGAAGAACAGCACAAAGGAATTCCAGCCACTCCAGCCAGTAAGTCTGTTTTATCTGGGGCATCAAATTAAATGCTTCTACACAAACACACATATCCTGGGGAATAAGCAACAGGAGCTGGAGATGCGCACACAGCTGCAGGGTTGGGGTCTTACTGGCATCACAGAGACATGGTGGCATGTCTCCTATGACTGGAGTATTGGAATGGAAGGCTACAGGCTCTTTAGGAAGGACAGGCAGAGGAGAGGAGGTGGGGATATCATGTCAATGACCAAGTTGAGTGCATGGAGCTCTGCCTGGAATAGATGAGGAGCTGACCCAGTGCTTATGGGTCAGCACTAAAGGGAGGGCAGGAAAAGGTGACATTATAGTTTGGGTCAGAGGAGTGCACAGTGGCATTAATCCAGTACAAGTTCTCTGCTTTCACTCATTCCATTTTTCTATTTTATTCTCTGAATAATGGATTTAAATATTGGCTTAGGTACGTGCTTTGTTAACACATCTATATGCCAGGCTTCAGATTTAAAGCTCGTTCTAGAACTTACTTGTTTTGACCAGTTTTAGACGGGTAAAGCACGCCACTTGTTCATCATCTTAGCAACAATCAACTTCTCTATTTATAGTACCTTTGGGAGGAGGACAGGTGCTCTTTTCCAAGGAAGAAATTTTGTTAGAGATTGAAAGAAACAAGACAATGAATGTTTACCTACAGTCTATTTACATAGACTTCTGTAATCATGTTCCACAAGGTAGATTCTTGGTTAACCTGAGATTCTTGGTTAAAAGGAATTTTCAAGAACAACTATACAAAAGACTCAGCTGAACCTTATGATTCTGTGGCAGTGGACATACATGAATTACACTGATAGACAAACACCACCAGTTAGATATTGCAAATCATGAAGAAGTGACAGAGAAGCAAATTTTTTTAAAAAAAATTGCACAAGGAAATTTGAGGAATTGACTTTGGTAAATGAAGAGACAATACAAATGTCATCGGAAAAATAATGGAAGAAACTTTGAAAAGAAATCATATGGAAAAATACCTGCAGCAGAAAATCCAAGTATCATATGATATCAGCTAGAAGGCATAAAACTAGCTGATCTTAAATCAGATAGCATAAGCTGGGGATGATGAGAAAGGAAAACACAATGTTCTGACAATCCTGCTGCTCCTCCTTGCTTTAATTAATCTTGGTTTAATTTCCCAGGTAGAAAATAGAGAAGTTGCCTCCTCCTTCTGTGGTTTGTTATCTATAACCTACAGACTACTGAGTACACCCATTCCTCTAAGACCTAACAGGAGCCAGTCAGCATTGGGTGAAGAGTTAAATAATGATAAAACATATTTCAAGGTCACTGGGAAGGAAAGAAGATATAAGACTAAGCTTGATCATTTCTGTCTGGAGCTCAGGTAGTGGATCTCAGCATTATCAAGGCTAAAGGCTGGAATGTACAGGGTAGTTCCTTTGCTCTGTGTAGCACTGGTGAGCAAAGGAATATCTACTGAATTATATTTGTATCCTCCCATGTCCTATGGACCCAAAAATCAAGTAGAGGGATGGAGGTACCTTGATCATGACTCCAGTCTTAACAACTTCCCAGAATTAATGGTTTGAAGTTTATTTTATGGCAATGGAAGTAAAAACATACATTGTGTTGAAATCATACAAATAGAAAATGTACTATATGGAATTCAATTTTCCTCATAATTCACATAAAAAATACAATTTCTCTATTAGCAAAACATAAACTTCACTGTAGTGTTATGTAGTGTTTCTGCAAATTATTAAATATTTTTAACATTCCCAAGATCATAATATTTCCAGTGAACTAAATACTATTTCTAACTCCCTGTCAATGATTCAACTTGTAAAAATGAATTAATTTTTGATGTAACAATTAAAAATAATTCTACTTTTTTTGTAATGAGTTAACAAATTAATCACTTACATCACTAAATAGTTGAATAATTTTCCACATATCTGTATATTAAATTTCTTCTTTCTTATCCTAAATTATCTCATAAAACATACTTTACATAATTTGCAAAATTTTGTTGCTAAATATGTATTTATTAAATATATAGTATAATTTGCTCATTAAATCTAAATTAAATACACGTTCGAGAACTTTAATTTTGAAGAACAGCAGATGTCTGGACCAAAACTATGAACAGAATGATGAGCAAAAATTCAATCCATAACGCTTATTTTCTGCAGTTTATGCTTCTTTAAAAATACTAAATACACGTCTATGAAAAAGATAATCATTTTCCCCACCTGAAACTCCTAACATCACTGTTCTTAGATGAAACAAACAGTGCAGTACAGTGAGATATACATAGTAGAGATGCCATTTAAATATTCGAGAAGATCATTTGTTAAAAGGAAGAAAAGCAAAGAAAACCACAAAAAAAAAATAATAATGGAAAGGTGTTCACTGTTGCTTCCTAATCCACATTTTTCAAAAAGGATTTCATCGTAGGTCACTGCATTACTATGTCTTGTATTTATACTTCCAAATTTTTACTGAATATGTAAGAGCAAATAAACTGATACTGTGAAGGATAACCATAAATTAAAGATGTAGTTGTCAAATAAGAAAATGTAACTCATATACTCTTCATTTAGCTACCAATTTGCAACAAGATCTACAAATCATTAACAAAAATAGGCAAGATATGTTTCAAGAAATAATCACAGCCGAAAGTATTACATAAAATTTTACCTTTTTTCTTTCTTACCTTTAAAGAAGACAAAATTCCCCTCACTGTTTTCATAAACTGCATCAATGCTGGGAGGAAGTCCCCTCCAGAAGTAGGTAATCTGCATGGGGTATCCATCCATTACCCTGTTGTTTCTGACCCGCCAAAACCACTGATCCTGGAAACCAAATATACATCTCTTACTCCATTTATATGTGTTCAGATGTTGTCTTGAAAATACTGAACAGCCTATCCTAGCATTTTTAGAACATGACCTTTCGCTGTTTGCAGAACCATATTGTGTTTGCATTCATGTCACATCCACACATTACAAAAGTGTCAGACCTAGTTATTTCCTGAGGTGGGAATAAGCTACACATGTGAATGGTGTGTTTGCTGAAGATAGCCTTTGGCAGAACATACGCAGCTTTGTATGAGATGATGTAACTTTCTCAATTTCACTCCTATAAGAGGCCCAATTTAAAATTTGTGGTCTGACTACAAGTGCTTTAAACTGAACCATAAGCACATGTGTATGCTTAATATAATGAGACTGCAGACAGGCTTAGAAGATCAATAATTCCATAGGCTAATTTTTTTGCAATGGCTGCTAACAGTGAAAGGTTGATAGGTATATGTGTAACATTACTACATCAGTCCAATAAGAACTACAATTTGATGTCAATTTTAGTGTAGTGAAGATTAACAATCTTTCTGTGTGATATTAAATAGAATGGCTAATATTATGGACATATATATATATATTTATTATTATTTATTTATTTATTTATATTTATACATAATAGGTGCTAAATCCAGCTAAATCTAGTTTGTGGTGCACTAGGTGCGTATCAATAAAGATATTGTTGTACCTCTTCAGATCTTATAACAGCAACTGTTTCACCTTATTCAATATTTAGAGACAAAGGATAGGGTAAGCAAGTATTTAACTTCTTACATCTGTGTATCTTTTTCAGCATTAATATTATAGAAAAAAACCCTACTTAAATAATAAAGAACGTGATATTCTGTTAGATATTTGTCATGGTTTTACATGGCAGTTCTTCCTGTATAGGTCAACTTGCCAAGCAAGAGAGATTCTTACAGGAATTGGCACAGCTTAGAGACAAGATGAATACTTTGCAGGAGCAGGTTTATGATGAACTGTATTCATCATCTTTCTAAACCTGAGATCACATCTCTCTTTAATGGTTTATCGTTCCAATGACTTAACAATTTATAAATTTCCACAAAAAACATTAGCCATACAAGGATAAACCAGCTCAATATATATACAAAAATACATCTCAATCATCTGCATAAATGAGTCTAAAATTGAAAGTGTTGCTTTGAGTGCCAGATTTATGAGAAATTTACTATTAAAAAAAAAGTTCAAATAGTTACACAACCTGAAGAAGATATTATACTGGGAAGTTGCAATTGTCTGGAAATAACACTAATAAAAATTCTCACATTTTTTCATGTCTAGGTATTTCATTGCTAGTATAATGCAGTTGCACTACTCTCATCCAATTAGATTCCTGTTTTCAGCTTTCATTTTTGTTTTATTAAAAAATGTATTATAACATTTGAGGAAGGTCAACAAGACCTTCCTTTAGGATTAATTGATTAAATTTCAGTAAGATAACAGGTAAAAGGAGGGGAATAGAACTTGGAGATACAAGTATTTAGGAACTGAAGCATGTGTTCTGAATGCTGATACAGATAATGCTAATTTCTGTTATCTTTTAATATTATTTGGAAGTACTTTTTCATTGAAACAGTAATAAATGTTTGAAATGGGTTTTCTGGTCAGATTTTTTCGGCATCATCAGTCTGGGTATGACTGAGAAAGGTATGACTATGCTAAGTCTCAGTACGCCAAACAGTCTGTTTTGCTCCCCAAACTTCTATAAAACCCTCAGAAGCCAGGGTTTTCTCAGACTGATCTCAGAGATCAGTTATTTATTTTTTTTTTAAATGAACAAACAAGTAGCAAGCTGCATTGATTTGAAACTGCAGAATTTTTGTTACCTGCTACTATCTTCAGTGCAATGGAATATTATAAGCTTGTCTTTCTTCACTCCCAGACAGATAACCCTCTTTTTTTTTGTCTGAATTTTGTTGCAAAAGCACATCTTTGAGAACATTGTTTAGTTGAAAGAAGGAACATACCCGTCTCTCATAAAATGTCCTCAGAAGGACATTGATCAAGTTGAGGGTGCAAAATAAGCAAGATATTTAAAGCTGAGCAAAGGCTAACTACTACTTTGCTGAATACAAAAGGACATAAGTACATGCATAATTGCTTCATTGAATAGAGGTCATAAATGAAATGTCCAGGCTTTCAGGAGCTTCCTGAGACAGCACACATACTCTGGAAAATCTAGATATTGATGCTATAGACAAAGCTTATAACATTCCAGGTTGGCTAATGCATCTCAACATTCAGCTAGTAAACCAAAGCAGATCTTGCAAATCATATTAATGTGTAACAAGGCAAGGATTTCTTTAGTTCTAATGACATCAATAATCTTCTTTTTATCAGACTTAAGCTACATTGTTAAATATTCAATTTCATTCATTGCATTGGTTTGGCTTGGTTTTGATTTTTTTTTTTGGGAAAAAAAGAAATAAAACTTAGAGTAGCAAGTAGTCATTTTGGTTAGAGCAGTACTGCAATGGTAATTGGCTAGTACCATCCCATCATGGTTATCTTGGGTAAAATACCAAAGTGTCAGTGGAATGACCTCAGTAAAGAGACTAATCATGTATTCTTGAAAGAAACGAACACAGATTGCACAGTGAAACAAAATCTGTAAAATCAAGTCAACAAATATATTTTTCTTGAGAATGAGTTATGTTTCAGCGTTAGTGCTTTATGGAAAATATTTGCATGATTTCATTTTGATAACAAGACCAAAAAAATTATATTCTGCAGATTTGGTATTGAGTTGTATGTCAAACTGTATTTCATACTTAATATTGTTGATTTTCAGTATAATAGTGAGAATATTCTTATTCATTCATTTTGCTCAAATTCCTTAGCAAACCAATTATTTTCCCTGCTATCCAATTAAAATCTTAACAATAATATAATTATGGTAAAGCTGGAATGTTTGATTCACGCAGCATGGCCCCATGAATTTGTTTTTAAATGTGTATATATGTGTATATCTATATACAGTAATGTGAATACTATGTATCCATAATCTTTCAACAAGAAATAATTCAAGGTATCTAACAAGAAATTAATTCAGCAGGGTATTAACTGTGTAAACACATCCATCCTAGACTGGCACAGACCTTTTCATCTGAGACAGATTATAGCTCCCCACTCTTTCCTATAGTCATTTTACAGATACTTCCAATAGAATGGTATCTCACATGGTATCATGAAAAATCAGGAATCTTCAAAATCTTTTTTTAAATATGCACCTTGTTACTTCCTGAATTGTACAAAGAAATGAGACTACTTATTCTACTCTAATACTACTAGATTAGTGCTCAGTGAGCTATGTAAGTAGAAATGTCTTGACCAGATTTATATGTCTACAATGTACAAATCTGTTTAGAAATGAACCAGTGAATCTTGCCTAATGAAGCTCCCTCACTGAAACATTCTAAGGTAAGCATCACTTGGTTGCTTATTTCTCTACATTGACTGAAAACAGAACCTAGAAACCTGTCTCCTGTTTAGATGTCCACTTTTCACAAAGTGGACATCCAAATGCAAGCAAAATACTGTTTGTTGCCTACTTTTTGTCTCCTGGGTTCAACCTGTCATAATGCAAAAAACATAAAATCAAAAAGATGACCACATAGGGCCAGATGAGGGTCCATCTAGGCCTGTGTTCTCTCTCCAGTGGAGTCAATAGCAAGTTAACAGATAAGACTTCAACCCTGAAGTGATCAAGCAGTTGGACTAGATGACTATTGTAGGTTCTTTCCAACTGCATTGCTCTACACTACTCTACTGTATCCTGTGATGATAAAAAAAAAAGGGAACATGCAATGACACCTCTCTGATACGCTCCCCCAGCTACCCATCACTTGTAGTTCAGGGACCTCTTGAACCAAAGGTATTAATTTTGTGATTGATAGCACTTGATAGGCTTTAACTCCTTTGGACTCCTTCCTAAACACATGCAAAGTTAGAGCATCCACAGCTACCTGCAGAAATGTGTATAACAATGTAACAACCTTTAGTGTGAAAAGCCATAAGCAGTCCGGAACAGCTACAGCTGCTCACTGGAGTTCAACCTTCATTCACCTGATTTGTTTATCACCAAGATCAGTAGCACTTTAACTGCAAGATCTAATTCAGGGTCTTTGTTGCCTTATATCAAAAACACCTTGTAGATAAAATCCTTTTGATTATTTTCAGGAAAACTCTCTACACTGTAACATATCTGGCCAACATTAAGGGTAGCAGAACTGTGGCTTGAAAGAAGATCTTCCTGGACCATTGACTTTAATGTCTAAATATTCCATTTTGAAGCATAACTGTGAACATAACATACCATATTCTCTGTTCTACAGGATGGAATCCTGTAGACTCTATTTTCCTGATCTATTTTCAGCATATTTACATGACACTGCAATAACCATGAACAATGGGATATTGCTTATCAGTAAGGACCCTACAGGTTTCCACAAAACTAAAATTTTGTAAGTTTATAATTTTAGCATTTTTATGGTCTTATTTAAACAGGTAGAAGTTGGCACAAGATTTGTCAATAGATGTAATTTCAGAGAATCAGCAGATATTTGGAAACATCTGAGGGTAGAACTGAAACTTTGGACCATTTATAAGATTGGGGAAGGTAGGTGTTGGCAGAGGTTGATGGAATAATTTGTTTCTGTAAATTTAATTTTCCTGTCTGACTTTCATATGAACATACTGGACTCAACGATTTTAGACTGCTATAGTTCAAACTCTGGAACTCAAGGAACTCCAACTTGTGGCTGCAAAGCATGCCAAGAATCTTTCTGAAGTATCAGATGGCATAGGCTCTGCTTATAGAAAGAATGCATCATTTCAGCACATATAAGTAAATATATTTATCTCAAACAAAGTTATATTTACCAGAATTTTTATCATCTGCATTTTGGTAAACAGGTCCAATTACTGTAAATGTGTTTTCACAAAAGTTTTACTATTATCGAAATTCAAAAGAGGTACAGTGCAAGAAAAGCATATTGACTCTTAGAAAGCTCTTTCACTCTTGAAGTAAATAGCTTGAAACAGTTTCCCTGGCAAAACACTTAGTGTATTTGTTTATGTTGAATAAACACAATTTTGTCTCTTTTGAAAAACTGTTTGCTTTTCCCACAATGTTAGTTAAATATACTTTTTGTTATTTTGTTTCCCCAAAAGATTAACTACTGTAGACAGGTTGAACACATGACTCGGCAAATGCACTTCAATTCAAAGCTACAAACAGCTACATTGAATGCATAGCTTTTAATTTCTTTCCTTGTTGGCTGGCAAATGGTGCCTTGTAAGCATCTGTGGTTACCCAATTGCTTCAAAAATATGGATCGCTCCTGTGCTGCTGGGATCTGGCATAATAATGGATCATCAAATATTATGACTATAGACATACTAAGTAAATTAAACTTGGACAATTATTCCCAGTTCAAAAAGCAGAACTGAAAAAAAACCCAAACAAAAATAAAAATTTAATTGAAAAGAGAGAAATATCTAAGAACCAGAAAACGGGCATTGAGTAAGGAGAGACTGCAAGTTGTTTCAGAAATGCTGTGATGGATAAAGAGTAACAGTAGAATGAAGAAGCAGAAGCAGTCACTCAAATTGAATGTTTTCAAATTTTATTAAGAAGGGATACTTCTGAGAAAAAAGGACAATAAAGCTTTTTAGACAAAATAAATTTAAAAAAGATTATACATAAATTATTCTGCACTGTCAGTAAATATTTTAGGGTTTTTTTTCAGTGCATATAAAGGGACTAAAATATTGTGTATTGTGTATAATCACAGCAAACACTTTCCTCAAAAAATCACTTCTTTATTAACAGCTCAGGGAATCTTGAATAGTAGAGTTAGAATCAAAGAATCTGGCTCATAATGCATAATTTTCATACTTTACTGTTAGATAAAGTCTCCTCCTAATTTTAGAATATATGATTTAAGGTTTTTTTGTGAAGATTGAGTTAAATAATTTTTCATATTTCATAATATGAATGTTTAAATCTGTACTCCTATGGAAAATTGATTTCAATTTCAGTATTTATTCTCATCTTAAGGAACAGCTTTCAAGTTTCTTAAGGGATACAGCTGATGTGTAGGAGAATTGAAAACAATCTCCAGGTATTTTGGTTCAACCATAATACACACACCAGAGGAGTTTTTAGCACAAAATTAATGGAGCTTTCTTGTCTGAGTATTTAATTTTCTCCCATGTCTCTGGAACAACATTAAAACATTAATTTGATACAAAATGTCTACAGCTATGACCTTTATTTTATACCCAATGAACTCTGTCTACAATTCTGTAATGACATCTGACTCTCTGACTCAGAGGTTCAAATGATATCCACCTTAAACAGAAAGATTCCCCATCTGATGGACATTCTAAAAAATCTAAAAAGAGCTAGAAAGAAATAAAAATCAGAAACACTTAAGGTGGTCCCTTTTGTAATTACTCAGAGATGAAGGTCGGAAAAGATTTAAGGCAGGTAATGAGACAGGTGCAAAACAAAGACAAATTGAAACTGTAAATAATAATATTTTGAATACGATTAGAAAAATGTGTGTGAACACGCAGTAGTTTGTGAAATACCCTTGCATTGTACAGCAAAAATCTGTGAAAATTTCTCTCTGACTTGATGTTGAAGTATATATATATATATATATATAGTTCTGTTAACAATATTCCCTTAACAAGAAGGAATGTTTAATATCTATACCTGATAGAGAAAGAAGTCTTACAATGGCTAGAGTCCACAAGATTATTACTTGGCCTATTGAATTTGGAAAAAAAAAGGGAAAGTAAACATAATACTTCTACCTTAAATAAATGTTAATAAAATACTGAATTGCAATTAATACTGTAGATTAATATTACTGACAAAATACATCAAGGTATCACATTGGGTCTTGTCTTCTCCCACAAGCATACTCTGATCGTGTGCAAAAGCAAGTCTTTGTCAATGTAAGTTTACACATACCCAGCAGCTAAGCTAAGCAAAACAACAGCAGCAGCAGACATTCAGACAAATGAGTAACCTAATTTTTTCCTCATCTGAGCATTTAAAAACAACCCAAAAAAACCAAAACCAAAACAGTGGTAAATAATACTCTAAGGTACTTAGTAACTTTAAATTCTTCTCTTATAGAGAAAGAGTTCCAGTTATGTACAGAGAAAATTACCAAAGGACAGAGCCTGCAGAGACTATATTTAAAGACTATGATTGAGGAGACAATAAAGTTCCCCTACTAGACACCTTTATGGGAGAATTAAGAAACTTCCTGAACTTGGGAAATATAAGGTATAGCTATTGTATCTAAGTCAAAATAAATGGTGAATATCCTTTTAAAAATCTTGATCTAATCTCAAAAGACACTATTCCATATCTTCATCAGTTCATACGAATACATTAGGGAATCTCAGTGCTGGTAATACTGGGCCTGTGACATGTGGAATTAAAGTCTTTGTGCCTACTCATTTGGGGAATTCCACTATTAGTGACATCCATTTTCAACATTCCAAATTTGGAATTTATAACATCTAAGCCAAAGAACATCACTGCACAGAATAGGAAAAAATAAAATTATTTCTAGCAACTTTCTGTGAAATAATTTTCATGGAGCAGAAAAAAGAAGATAGAGTCCAGGGGATTTAAGTACAGAAAAAATATTAGCACAATTCAGCCATGAGAAGGACTGCTGAAATAATTTCTCTTTTCTGTTTTGCCTTTTTTTTCCCCCCAATACAGTATTTGTAACGAAATGTATAGATGAACCCTACTTCAGTTCATACTTAATTCCACAGCAGAAAACAATTGACTCAATTTACACTGGAATCAGACATTAAATAGCTGCTACCGATCTAGCTCATTTTAGGAAACAATTAACTAAATTGACTATTCTATACACACATGGAATACTTTAGCTCAGCTTATTATTAAATGGATTCACGTACAGAACAAACAAAGCTGCTTTAAAACTAACAAGGTCTATTATCCATTCAGTAACAGATGGATGTACAATGAATTGAAGACGATTTATTTGAACTTATAGAAATAATTAATCTTTCCTAATGTGTTTGAGACAACAGTATGGTCCTAACAGGGTAAAAATGTGGTCTGAGAGCAACTGTGGGAAGTCAGAGTGTTTAACACCGCACAGGAAAACTTCAGCACTTCCTTGTTGAGATTCTGAACCTCTTGATAATCTCCTCACTATGAGGTGACATGAGACCAGCCCACTGGATTCAAAACAAAGAGTAGCAAAAACATCACCAAGTGCTTGTTCTGTTGCTCTCTTACTTTTCCAAGCAAGGAATTTACTTCCTTGATGCAATTTATTAAACACTGTTAATTACCATTGTTGGTACCTAATCAGGCACTGAAGCACTCCTACAGACAAATTAAAAACATTGTTTGTTATGAATTTATTCTTTTCCTTAACAACATGTTAAGGCTAACTAACACCATGAACAAAAGAACTAACTGCTATGACTCAGCATAGGAGCAAGTGAAAATGGTAAATGGCAAGTGAAAATGGCAAATTTATCCCATTGTTTATAGTAAGTGCTAAACTGAGCTTGCTTTACAGAATCTGTCTTCAGCTAAGCTGAAGTTCGCTGGTGTAAATACATTTTCAAGAGGAAAAACTATCTAGTGATTTTTTCTAGAAAATCTTTGCTAAGGACTAGGAATTTTTCTATTATGTGTTCTTATCTGCTGTTCCGTTTTACTGACAAATTAAAGGGATCTCAAGTAATTTATTCAGGGTCAAAAAAATGGCACTGTTTATATTAAAATCTGCCTTCTTGGCATCTTTTTCTGAGTCCTAACTATCGGCCTCTTTCACTCATTTGGGATATGTGCAAAACTGTTTTTCATTGCTCATGCTGAAATCTGTAGTCACGCTTTTTTTAAAAAAACCCAAATAATCCAGAAATTAGATTTCAAAGATTAGGGAAACATGAAAAAAACCCCAAACATTTATTTTTCTAAAGGACTCAAAGGGTTATGGCATTCCATATGCACTCTGACTCTTTTCACAAGAGAAGCCTCTTATTTTCCTTCCTCATTTATAAATTGCTGTACAGATCTCCTTCATAGACTGCACATACAACAAAATTGCAGTGTGCAGTCTTGCTTATCTGACGTCTGGGTTATGCACCAGGAAAACAGGATGTATCAAGAGATAAACTATGATTGAAGATGGAGCAAAAGTACCTCCTTTACATTTAACACCAAATTCTAAAATATGGTAAATCAGCCAAAACATTGGCAATCCCTCTGAAACTGCTCCTGGTTTTTGTAGTAATTTCAATAAAGTACTACCAGCTGTAGTTGAGTATTCTCCACTTATATCGCAGTGACAGATCCAAGATGCAGAATTTCTAGTCCTTTATTTTGTCTTTTAATTTCTTTCTTTTTCTATTATTTTCCTTCTTTTTCTCTAATACATACTTTGGCCATTTGTTCAGGGTCCCAGTGCTGGCAGAGGGAGCTGCAGGGCGGCCTCCATGAAGAGAGGCTGGGGCTGACCTGTGCCTGGTTCCTCCAGGGCATAGTTTAGCCCCTCAGCAAAGCTAATGCCTCTGTGGTAACACATTTAAGAAAGGGAAAAAAGCATGGCTCCCTACTCAGAGGGGGTTTTTTATATTCAAACCACTTTCATGATCAATAGCAGATTCAAGATATTTCTGATTTTTTTTTCCAATTCGAAATTACTGAATGTCTGACAACAAGTTATACAAGAATTCTGCAGTCCCTCAACAAGTTTGAATAGCACCCATTCATTTTTTAAACTATATTCTGAAAATCATTCTTTTGTGCAAGATTTTTCTCATTTGAAGGATAACATTCATTATTCAGCTATCTCAAATTGGTGTTATTTTGTCTAAAATCATCAACACAGAAAGATAAAACTATTCATATTTTTGGAATCATAGAATCATTATGGTTGGAAAAGACCACTGTGATCATCAAGCCCACCCAACTTTCAAAAGAATGCCACCATGCCTAGTAAATCATATAATGAATATATCTGTGAAGTTTATTTTGTGTGCCGTGTGTTGAAATTTTCCTAAATATCATGAGTATTGCAAGGTAAATATGAAAATAGTGCACAAAACTGTGAACTTACATTACCTCTTCCTAAACAACATATAACAAAATATTCAGCCAAGTACCTAATACCGTATGACTACCACTTCAAGTCATACTACCACTTAGTTCTTCCTGGAAAATCTTCCACATAGAAACTTGTCCGCCATATCTATTCAGATTACAAGTATGACAGATACAGAACTTGCACTATGGTGCAGTTTGAGGTGATATTGTCTTTTCTGATGTATCCCAGAATATATATATATATATATATATATATATATATATATATATATATATA
>NW_020884930.1:2216999-2217243 GCF_003945725.1 Corapipo altera
ATATATATATATATATATATATATATATATATATATATATATATATATAAAAATAGTAACAACTCAGGTAACCTATGTTTTATCTTTACTGACTGATAATTGAATGGGAAGGGAAGAAGAAAAGAAAAAAAAAGAAAAAAAGGAAAGGAAAGGAAAGGAAAAAAGAAAAGAAAAGGAAAAGAAAAGGAAAAGAAAAGGAAAAGAAAAGAAAAGAAAAGAAAAGAAAAGAAAAGAAAAGAAAAGA